>NC_064874.1:56553296-56560796 GCF_943734745.1 Anopheles darlingi
AAGTATACAAGTAACAAATTAGTGTAACAATTCCATATGTATCACTTCAATCAGTCCTGATACTTTCGTTTATTTTATGTATTTATAAATTTTATCAACATTTTCTAACAACTACTCTAGACTTTAGTGCATGTGCGATTCGAAGCAATTTTTATTATTTATTCATTTGAATTAAACCCTAGAACTTTCTAGAAGCACATTGCTACTTACAAGTAACCGTCAAGTGTACAATGATGTATGAAAAGAATGAAAAATCTTATTGGCAAGTAATTGTCTTCTCTACGTCGCAATCTTGCAGAAAATAAACAGTGTAGCAGTGTTCCATAAACATTGAACAATGATCTGAAGATCATTTTTTTAAGAATTGCAGATTTACAATGAAAATATGCGTTGTTTATTTTAGATGATGGATTGCTTTCGAACATGTCTTGCAAATACTTCATCCTAAATACTTCATGATCACCGAGTGCGCACGCAGATAAGAATACAGACTTTATCTGGTAGGAGGATGTGCCCCTGTTGACGCCTACCGTTTAGAGCTGGTAATCGGTAGCAGAACTCGGCTGTCGACAGCGACCCATTGCTCATAGATTTAGTTAGAATAACGACGATGCATCATTTGGTGTTCGCTCCTTACGATGAACGGTCATTGCACAGTTTCTACGAAAACTGCCGTTTTGCTCGGTTGGATCACTTTCATTCTAAGTCACGTACCACAGTCAGGTATGCTACATTAGGAAAGGTGTCGATCAAATTCAACTGCGGTACACTGCTGTGCTGCTGCTTGCTTCCGTTATCGTACGTGATTTTCCCCTTTTCGGTAGAGATTCTTGGAACGCTCCCACGTGCTAGGGATGGTGAAATGCTCTTTTCTAAGACGGAAGAATGAGAACCACATTCTTTTTCTTATTTCTCTTCTTGTTCTCTGTTGCTCCAGCATCTATCTCGTGTGGCAAGGATTCAGTGAATGTGGAAAACCAGCTTAAACAGTCACTTCTCTGCAATGGCTACCGATCGGAGGCACGCCCAAGGAAGGACCCAGCCCAAACGGTCAACATGACGGTTTCCTTCTTCGTGATGGGCTACGAGTTTGTATGTCTATAAACATCGTTAAGATGCATGTAGCGCAGCTTGTTAATGATTTTCCCTTTTCTATTTTCCGCTCTTTCCGTTGTGAAGGACGAAGACGACGATCTGCTGGAGCTGAACGTGTGGTTCAATCTGGTAAGTTAGCAACAAAACCGGACGATGATCTCGTATATTCACGTTTAGCAGAACGACATTTAAATAACATTATCTTGCCCCTTCGTGGTTGGCGGCCACCTCCTGGAATGCATAGCAATGGAATGATGAATTTCTCGTCTGGAACCGGACAAAATGGAACGGGATCGAGCGGATGGCGATCAACTCGGATGACATTTGGCTACCGGATTTTCGTCACTTTTCCTCGTGAGTAGCAGGCCGCGGTCTGTCTAGCTTCTGGATAGCGATTGACAATCAAATGGACACGCTTTCCCCTTTGCCTAGATATTACAATCCTGAAGAGCTTCCGGACTGTACCAATCCTGCCTGCTCGGTGGCCTGGAATGGGTCGGTGTACTGTGTGCCAAGGTGCAACATGAACGCCAAATGTGCGGTTTCCTACAATCGGTGGCCATTTGATGTGCATCAGTGTAATCTGTGGTACGGCACCTGGGTAAACTCGATGAACGAGGTCGACATGCACACTGAAGAGCTCTGCCTACAAGCGGAGCCAGATTTCTCCAGTTCACGTTGGAGCATCGTATCGCTGGAGAAGAACCGAGCAGTGGTCAAATCGAGTGATGAGTACATGTACACCATCCTAAAAACGGATCTGACGCTAAAACGAAAAAACGGGTTCGATACAGTAGCCGTTTTCTGTCCGATAATGGGTAAGATTAGACGTAGAAACAGCGTTACAAAGCTGTGTTTAACAAACTCCTGATAAAGATGATGATTGACCTTCCCTTGCAGTGCTTGCATTCTTAAATCTGTACATTGTCTGGTTACGATCAAGCTGTATAGAAAGGAAGTTGCTGTTGACACTCTCAATAGTCTGTCATTTCTGCTTTCTACAGCAAATACAATGGATACTGCCATACAACCGCGATACAGTTCCAGGATTGCGTAAGATTTCTCTACTGTGCACTCCTATGCGACTCGATTATTGATCGGTTTTGCTATCTATTTCAGTGATATTTCTGCAAAGTTCGGTTATCATCACGGGACTGCTAGTATTCGTGACACTATTGAATTGTTGGGCTCGAGTTGTACTCAGCCGCGAATCGACGACCAATGAAAGTTGGTTTGGTCGAATCGCGGGGCAATTCTCCCAAAATCGCGTCGCGGAATTTATTCTAGCGGCTGACTATTTGGAGCTGAATTACCAGGTAAAAAGTTGAGAGTTATCCGCTTGGCTTATTGCTTTGAATGAAACGTACTTTACTTCTCTTTCCTCATTAGGTCACAAAAGAGGAGAACGATCATGGGTTACAGGTGGCTAAGCTGGTTGATCGCGTAGTTGCAATCGCATGCTTGATGATTTACGTTTTACTGCTGTTGTTGCACGTTCCTTTCGGGTACCAGGATTTACCCTCTTCCCGTGTAAAGTGTATGTTTTCGTTTGCACCGTAAATGTACCACCGAGACGAATTCATTGTGATCAGTGGTTGTATGTTGTAGTAATCATTAAATCATGGGAAAGTGTACGTCGTAACCATCGTTTCACGTTTAGTTAGCGAACTGAAATGCTAGTAATACGCCGGCTTAAAGGTCCATAGGATTGTTTATGGCCTTAACTTATCCATTCAACAACCTTTGCACTACCCAAATCTTCTTTTTGTTAAATTGCTTCTTTACCAATTTAAACAATACACAAAATGAAAAATAGACAAGAATATACCATGCCTTGTGAAATGTACTTATATTAGTTGATAACTGGATAAATATTTTTCCGGGAATGCAACACATTAGCCACTGCATTGAAGTATCTCTACATTAAATCAACATATTGTTTGGTTATTAGAGTGAACATCATGGCAGGTTTTATTAATTTAGTGTCAGTATAGTGTAATGGCACATTTACAACACTATTCCTTTGTACAAGCTTTTCTTCCTTTGCTGTCCAGCGAGTAGTCAGCCTCCGGTAGTCATTTGTCATTCAATCGAGCAAAATCTATAGCAGTATCACCAGCAGGAATTGGATGTATAAGAATGGTAATTAGGCATGTAGAATATAATAAAGAATAGGAATTGTTCTTTGTATTCAAATGAACATGTGCACACGTCTGCTGCTAACTCTCTAGTAATCAAAGCGTTGCACATTGGTCAAGTATCGATCTATCGAAAAAAGGGTGCACGTTCCTTGTTTTCTACGAGAAAAGTTGCAGGGAAAAAAGAAAACTAAATTTTTCGAAAAGAGGTGTGATCGGCTACATAAACGAAATTGCCAGTGGTACACATTTAGGTGTAAATGATACCTGAAAGAGTAAAGCGTTTCATGGACCATGGATCCGTCGGACCCAGTCAACAACTTCTGACGAGAGGGTGGAAGCAATGTGGAAGTGAAAATTGAGCTGCTGGCTGAGGACAACCAACACGGGATAATTATAAAAAAATAACGGTGAAAAGAACGTGGGACTCGAAATAAATCTGGTCACCTCTACTGAGAAGGTCGCGTTACTGGAATATGCAACACTGATTCAATTTAAGAGAGTTGGTGATCAATTGGAAGCGTTGTTATGTACAATACAAGAAATATAAGCTCGACTTAAAAACTAAAATGAAGTCAAAACTAGTCGAAGGAAATGGAAAAAAATACGACGATGGAAATCGATGAAACGGCAGTATAGCGTGTACTGAAAGCTATCAAAAAGGAAGAAATCGCAATGTGTTAATTTTGGGGAAGACCAGACCATAAAAAGCGGAACTGTATGATAGTTCCGTAAAAGCAAAACTCTAGAACGCAAACTATAAAAAACGTGAATGAAATGATTGACCTACATGATACGGAAAAATATCATAAAAAAGAAAAATCGTTTATTTAAGTTGATCGGCACGCGTTATCTTATGACTGAGAAAATCGATTTGCATAATAATTGTTACCAATGGAAACGAAGTTCAAAAGATAGGAGATAGTCTGATCGTGTGTGTGAACACGGAAGAAAAACCTCATCATATTGATTTTGCAGAGAGTCTTTGTCTCATTGTCCGGCAATCAGTCGTTTTCGCCACATGCTCTATCGGTATGTAGACTTGCGTTATATCGGAAAATGATTGAAATTGACTTGCAGAAACATCCCCACAGGTCTCCACACTCCAGAGTCACTAATGGACGTCTCTAGCATCAGGATGAAGAGCGGGCAAGTCAGCGGGCAAGGATGAAGAGCGGGTAATCTCCCTGTCGCACTTGCTTGATGCAAAGAAACTTTGCCAAGAGAGTTTTCTATTCACCTTCATTTGGTTTTCTATTAACCTTCATTCCAACGTTGCAGGAAATTCTTACTAGTAGTAGTAGTATTAGTAGTGAATGTATTTAGGAGATGTGTTGTGTATATACAATCTCTCTATAACATCATATTATTTTATAACATCATATTAGTCTTATAACATCATATTATTTTACCATGATTGTGCAATCATAGGCAACGTAGAAATCACTCATAAGATGATATGTGTTCCATCTGAGTTCTGCCATCTTTTCTAAGACTTGGTTGATAGGGAAGATCTGATCAATGGTGTCTTGGCCTACTGAAGTCTGCACTGAAGGAGTAGCGAGAATGTCTCGTCGATAGTATTCAACGCCGTATTACCCCTATAATAATTTCAGTCCAGCCTGCTGCTGTTGCTTTCGTTGCACTTGTGTAAACTGTGAAGTTGGCGAGTATTTGCGATACACTGGATAGCTACCCATTTTTTCATTAAAGTGGTTTTGAATGGATTTGACGTCATACTCGGGGCACTAGTCGATAGTCTTGATCAAAGTACGTATGTTTCATGAGTCTCATTGATACAGAATGCATTGTCCGGGGGCGTTGCACATTGTCGTCATTGTTAATCCCGTTGCCATGAGCAGTAATCTCTCTGGCTGACTTTTACCGTTTTACGCTCTAGCTGGCTTTTACGAGTCTTACGCGGTTAGCTGGTTAGTCCCGTGCCCAACCCCCTAAATGAAGATCCATGTGATTGTTTCAATCACACAGATTGATTGACAGACGCTGTTGGAAGGAAACCCAAAATGACGGACATGCGCTCCAATCAGGAGTCCTCGTTTGACGATGGTCAAGTCCTCCCCTTCTCGTCTTAGCCATTATCTCCATTTCCCCAAGGAGCAGGTGTGACCCGTGTTCTCAAGCTCAGACGATCGATGGGCATGTTACTGCTTTACATGAGCAGCACTCATAGGTCGCGGCCAAAGATATAATATAGTAATCTGGGTCTTATTTGTAGAGAAACCCCCACTGTGCACAATTATGTACGAAAAGAATGAAAAATCTTATTGGCAAGTCATGATGTTTTCAACATCCAAGTTCTGCAGAATAATAAACAACGTAACTTTGTTCTGTAAACATTGAACAATTATCTGATGATTGTCGCTGCCAGAATGAGGATGGCAGATTTACAGTATATAGTCACTGTTGTTGGCGTTATTTACTTTAGATGACGGATTACTTTCGACCATTTCTTGGAAAAGCTGCATCGCAAATAAACCATGATCAGTGAGAGTGTCTGCAGATAAGATCCTCTTTATTCTATACAGAAAAGTACGCCTACCCTTTAGCGCTGGTAATCAACAGCAGAACTCGGCTGCCGGTAGTGTGCCATTCTTCATAAACTTGGTTGGTAGAAGGACGATGCATCATTTGGTGTACGTTCCTTACGATGAACAGTTATCGTGCTGTTTCGATGAAAACTATCGTTTTGCTCGGTTGGATCACTTTCATTCTAAGTCACGTACCACAGTCAGGTATGCTACAATAGGAAAGGTGTCGATCAAATTCAACTGCGGTACACTGCTGTGCTGCTGCTTGCTTCCGTTATCGTACGTGATTTTCCCCTTTTCGGTAGAGATTCTTGGAACGCTCCCACGTGCTAGGGATGGTGAAATGCTCTTTTCTAAGACGGAAGAATGAGAACCACATTCTTTTTCTTATTTCTCTTCTTGTTCTCTGTTGCTCCAGCATCTATCTCGTGTGGCAAGGATTCAGTGAATGTGGAAAACCAGCTTAAACAGTCACTTCTCTGCAATGGCTACCGATCGGAGGCACGCCCAAGGAAGGACCCAGCCCAAACGGTCAACATGACGGTTTCCTTCTTCGTGATGAGCTACGAGTTTGTATGTCTATAAACATTGTTAGCATGCATGTAGCGCAGCTTGTTAATGAGTTTCCTTCTTATATTTTCCACCCCTTCCATTGTGAAGAACGAATACCGTGATCTGCTGGAGCTGAACGTGTGGTTTAATCTGGTAAGTTAGCAACAATACCAGACGATGATCACTCAATAACATTATCTTGCTCCTTCGTGGTTGGCGGCCACCTCCTGGAATGGATAGCATTGGAATGATGAATTTCTCGTCTGGAACCGGACGGAGTGGAACGGGATTGAGTGGATGCGGATCAACTCGGATGACATTTGGCTACCGGATTTTCGTCACATTTCCTCGTGAGTAGCAAAGAACGTCCATTGCAAAGCTTCGCGATCGTGACCGACTAACAACTGGACACGGTTATGCTAGATATTACAATCCTGAAAAACTGACGGACTGTACCAACCCTGGCTGCTCGGTGGCCTGGAACGGAACGGTGTACTGTACACCAAGGTGCAACATGAACGCCAAATGTGCGGTTTCCTACAATCGTTGGCCATTTGATGTGCATCAGTGTAATCTGTGGTACGGCATCGAGCATAACACGATGAACGAGATCGACATGCAGACGGAAATGCTTTGTTTACAAACGGAGCCAGATTTCTCCAGTTCACGTTGGAGCATCGTATCGCTGGAGAAGAACCGAGCATGGGTTGAAATGGACAATAATTACTCCTACGTCAAGCTAAAGATGGACCTGATGTTACAGCGTAAAAACGGATCCGATAAAGTAGCCATGGTGTGTCCGATAATGGGTAAGAATAGCGTTACACAACTTTGTTGAACAAACTCTTTTTTAAGACGAAGTTTAACCTTCCCTTACAGTGCTTGCATTCTTAAATCTGTGCATCGTCTGGTTACGATCAAGCTGTATCGAAAGGAATTTGCTGTTGACACTCTCAATAGTTTGCCATTTCGGCTTTCTACAGCAAATAGAATGGATACTGCCATACAACCGCGATACAGTTCCAGGATTGCGTAAGATTTCTCTACTGTGCACTCCTGTGCGATTCGATTATTGATCGGTTTTGCTATCTATTTCAGTGATATTTCTACAAAGTTCGGTTATCATCACGGGACTGCTAGTATTCGTGACACTATTGAATTGTTGG
>NC_064874.1:56565796-56603296 GCF_943734745.1 Anopheles darlingi
AAAATGGAACGATCCGGGCTTGATCACGTTAAAGTGCTGCGACTTGGTTTGATTTCTCGGCTTAGGCCACACTTCTCCTGGAACCCACAGAACGTGAGAGTAGACGTGTCAGAGGTCACTAACACCGGTTATGATGCACCATGTTGCTGGTACTTACCTTTGGTGGCCTTCACCACTGGACCGGGATCGACGATGTAGCCATTTACACATACGATCACAGCGAATGCGATGCCCAACAGGGGCTGCAGAAATTGAACCGCTTTCATGTTAACCACGAACAGATCACGGAGCAAACAAACAAGCACGGTTAGTGATGCAGCAACTCCCGGTTTGAACCCGGTTCGGACGATCGACCAAGACGAATTGACGATCAGAGCTCGATGGACTCGTGCTGCTGCTGCTGCTGCTGCTGCCGTGGGGGATTGTAATTTCTCGATGTTCTCCGACCCGATGTTCTCCTGATAACGCTCTTAAACTCTCCGGATGCTCTTTCTCGCGCATTTACCAACACCTTTTTCGTATCTCTTCGATCCGAAGGTTGCCGTTGAAGAATCGTATCAGCTTCTCTGCACTTTTATTGATTACTTCGCACATTAAATGCAGTGTTAGCGCGTCGCACTAACTATGGTAGAAACATCATGAATTTTCTAAATTTATCGTTTTTTTGTAATGTAATGAAATCGCCTATGAAACGCCTGTAAAAGTCGTCTTTTTCGAATGGTTAAAAAAAAGATTAATTCAAAATTCCTTTCGTTTTGAACTTCAGTGTTGAAGAACTGTTTAAAAAAAATCTACACAACTACTAAAAGAACACGCTTTGGTTGGAGGAAAAATCGTAAAATTAATGAAATTTCCAAACACAAATTAAAATACAATATTCAAACATTACTAAGAAAGTGTAATCCTGAAACCAAATGTGATTCACAAAATCAGTGCATGGAGGCTATACGCACAAATATGGACGGCAAAACAAACGTAAAAAGGCATTTCAACAAATACCAGGAAAGGATCGATAAAAGAGCTCTCCTTGCAGCAGAGAAGCAATCAATCCAAAGGACTAAAGGAAAACTTAAGGAAAGTGTCAGAAATTTGTAAAAACAAATTTAAAAGAAAATTTCTGCAATAAGAGAGGCCAATGAGGTGACCTGCAGTATTGAACAAAATATTTTGGGTGATGTTTGCGGCCAAATTCTAACTGAAACAATCTTTATGCTGGAACTTCTTCGTCGTCATTCCAGCTTCAACCATCCCTGACAGTGTCAATGGAAGAATGCGAGAATGCATTTATTTTGCTAACAGTTCCATTCACAATTTGCAACAATACCGTACCTTATCAGACGTAGGTCGCTCTAGCGATGGCAGCGTGAGTGAGAAAATGATGAGTACGGCCGTTGGACGTATTGGCTTATTCCAAATTTCGAAAGATGGCTGTCTCGCAGGTATGGTGAGATCGACCCTTGTCTTGGCCAGTTCTTATCGAAACATTGGTATTTCAGGGAGTCTCATCTGAGTCTGTGCATGTCCTGTTTGTTTGCCTAATTTCGAAGTTGCCAGGGTAGAGATAGACGCCGCACGATCGAGGAGCGAAAGGGAAGAAAACGTGGTTCAGCGGATATGCGAAGGCAAGGAGCATTTCAACACCACTAGCAACTGCGGTGGCCGCATAGTGGAAAGGCTACGTGTAGAATTGCAGGTGTTTTAGCGCTCTTAGGCCGCTGGCGGGGACCAGTAACAAATGCCCGCAATAAGATATACGCGTCCCCTAGACCACTACCATGGCCAAATATTTTATCCAAATAATAATAAGTGGCTTTCTAATTTATCAAAATAAGAATAAGGCTTTCTTTAGTTAGTTTGATAAATGCCATCAATTTTTAATGTAGCTGTAGATCAGTCAAAAAAGTCTCATGTTTCGTGCATCAATAGGATGGTATTTTCGAGCTCAGGACTCCAGAGTCCCAGTAGTGATTCAGAGATCTTTCCACACACATTTAGTTATGGGAATGCTCGCCGTATTTGAATCCCACTTTTCCTGCCCGTTCTAATGGTTCCGTTGTACAAATGATGAACTTTCGAATTCCGAAAAGAACAAATCATTCTTCCCAAAATTCTGTCACTGCCGCTGTCGATGTGATGAAAGAGGCATGTCTTCAAAAATGTGTGCTTGATCGACCATCTGAGCATAAAAAGCGAGATTTACATAATTATCCACAAACATTTATCTGGCGAACTACAAAACGAAGTACAGATAAAGTTCACAGATAATGTTCACATTCCTGCAGTTTTGATGATACAATGAACCCAGATGAATCCAAAACGTTTACACAATATTCTTCAAAGTTTCTTTGTTCAGAAAAAGAAATATAAAACACCAAAACAACATTAAATATGTAAGACCCCCTTAAGAAGCCATCGAACTTTTCGTCTAGAAATCGTCGAGAAATTTTTTTGCCACTAGACATTGCTAGAAAAGAATAATGCTGAATTAAACTAGGCTGATCACAACGGATTGGAGAGCGGTTGTGGCTTATCTTATAGCCCAAATCAGTTAATCAATGGCAGATCAAACATATTAGTTTCGTAATGAGCCACGTAGCGTTGGCCGACCTTAGTAAGAAACCCATAGTTGGCTGAACTCAAGAAGAGTTGTTTGTTTGCATCTTCTTCGGCATTACCGGGTCAGACAGAGCCTATTGGATACAGTGTTTATGGTTCAAAACGCTACACGGTTATGGTTAAAATTTTTAAACCAACTTACATTACTCTAAAAAGATCTATATTCCGTTTGAGTTATCGTGATCGCAAACATTTGCGACTCGAACAAACCTTCCGAAAACCGTCTGTAACCGTCCGAAGACCTAACAAGGCAAGTTTGTCTTTTAAAACGCATTTATTCGAAATATCACTTAAAGATAGTAAGAGTGTGTCATAATATTGAAATGCAAACGGCGTGGTCCATCGATGGCTATGCACACGATCTCGCTGTGAATGCCGGGCCTGAGTCTTGTGAGGAAAATGTAGACAACGCGTCGAGTAAATTTTTGAATATCAAAATTCTTCAATATCTCGAGCAAGATCAGAGAGCATCTCCATGAACATTTCCGACTGCGAATCATCCACATTGTGCTGGGAACGACCAGATTTTGCCTTGGTGCTGTTATTCAGTACTCTATTAATAACCGTCGAAATACGATCTAGTGTATCCTGTGAGGGAGATAGTGTGAAGGAAAACATTGTAAAACGAGATATTCTTTAGGAACACCGACCATCATTGGTTCGTCCAATCTGGTACCTGTGGCCAATCTTCGCGGAAAATTGAAATAATTTGTTCATTGAGCAAACTAATAGTTATCAATTCAGCCTCTACCAGGACAATGATAAACTTGGCGTATGTATCGTAATGCATGTTGGGTGCAGGATTTTCCTCCATCATTCGCACGAATCGCTTGGTTATCAAGTGTGAAAATATGTACTTCGACTCTAAAAAGATAGAGATTGTAAATCATGATCATTTGTAACAGCAAGTACATAAGTGGCAGAGTACCAAGACCATTCGAGCGGGCAAAAAATATTACCTTGCTGCCTTGGTTTGCGCGTATATTGTTCATCATTGTATGAACGATCTTTTGATGGTGACAAACGCAATGTAGGCGAGCCTTCACCTTCGGTCACCGGAGGCTGGCAGTGTGGCTCTAGCTTTTTGTGCTTCCAGATCTTCACAGCAGATTCTACTATGTCAGGTACGATCAAATCACAGCGCGATTTTACTACAAAGTGGAAACATTAAATTTGAAAGTTAAAAAATAATCTTATGCGATTGCAAACACCATGTCTATAAATGCATACTTAACAACAGGAATAGCTGCAATAGCATGTACGCTAACATGCGGTTCATCGTGCTTGTAATGATGAGTGCCGGATCATCGAGGAAGATTTGAGTTTGTTGCAAAAATTCAGATAAATTGTCCACTGTAATACGGTCCGGCGCTCTGGCGGCATCATGCAATAACACTTGCAACGTGTTGTAAAGTACTGCAGGCATTACGGCGCAATCAGACGATAGATGAAGGACTATGTTCACGTTGGACAATGGTTCCGATGGTTGAATATTTGGTTGGTATTTTTGAGCATTGGAGCGCTGCTTGACTGTAATCAATGTGCTAGCTTCACCTTCTATATTTTTACAAAACAAGTCTAGGGAAACAAATGGAGAATAAATAAATCATTCAGGGTGAACGTGTCAGAAGCTGCTTTGAGGCAGCAAAGTACCTGTGTCTGACATGTACGACTGGCGCCATTCGTTGGTTTTTTGGATACATCGGTCGAGAGCAATGCTCTTACACGTGTTTTGCACAGCTTCGATCGTTTCCACTGGGAGCAATCCATCAAAAGCATCCTGCAGTAGAAAGAGTCGTGTTAGGATTGTGCGGAAAATAACAAGCGGACGCCACATTCCGCAGAACAGACGCGAGCAATTACCGTGATTCGCTTGCTGAGCATTGGTGGCACGTGACTCTCCCAGGTGTCATTAATGCCTTTAAGAGCATCGTCGCAGACGGTACGGATTCGGGTCATAGTTTCACGTAAGGTAGTAACTTCAACAGCACCGATCCGATCAGTGACTGTTTTCTTCTCCGGTAACAGGTACAGCATTTGGAAATCCTTGATTACGGCAGAGGTAGCCCGTTCGATAATGAACTCAACCGTTCGGCGCACCGAAAGGCTTTGCGATTGTAGAAACGCTTCCGTTAGCCGATGCTGAATGTCCATGTGTGATGGCTTCTGACTGGTCTGGTGGTTCGCGCCGGCCGTGGATGGGATATCTGTGGCTGGTTCGAGTGCGAACGATGCGTCCAGATCTGCCCCAGTCGGTTTCGTAACAGAGCCGGAGTATCGTGTCGTGATGTGACGGTAGCGGCCCGTTCGGGATAACGTTTTTTCCACTTTCGAGGGCATAACGGCCACACGGAAATCGGCTAGAAACGGGCAGGCAGCGCTCAGTACGCTTTCCAACAGAGGATTAAAGGCGAAAGGTATGTCAGTCGTTTTCTTTTTCGAACTGGTCACAAATGGTGCGCTGGCACTGGTTTTTTGATCTGAGACTATTTCATTCCTTTTCATCAAACCACTAATGCCACCGATCTCCTCCAATGCTAACTGTTCTATGTTCGTAGTCGGCAGTTTTCCATCACCACTTATCTCGTAATCGGTGTGTGAGCTGTAGTACTCTTCTGGCACGTTCGGTTGATCGAACAACCAATCCAGACAGGCGCGCACGATAAATTTTGACGTGGGAATGATAAACATTGGTCGATGTGACAGTAGCTCGCACGTTGCCGTTGTCTGGTACACTTGGTGCAGCAACCGAAAAAGTTCTTCGTAGTACCGTAACCGAAGCGTTACTGCATCCAGCATGCTGAGATACTGCGCTATCCAAGGAATTGTGATAACGAGTTTCTTCTCCACTACGGATCGTAAAAGAACCAACTTCACATCGAACGGAGGCAGCAGCTGTGAGGAGAAAAGACGATCAAATGTATTGTGAGAATTGGCAAAGAAATATATAATGATTAAAAAAAATCTTTTTCAATAACAATTTTGACCCAACCTCAGGGTAAATTTTGAACACAAGTTATCGCGATAACTTCATACGTGCCAAGAAAACAAACGATCACTCTAGTGGACGCACAAACGATCAGTCGATTATAGATAAAAAGAACAAGAGAGAAAGCAAAGTTAGAGCGGGAGAATGGATAGATAACGGGATGATCGAATTTCGGCGCAAATGCCCCTACAAGTGGCAATAGACGATCTAATGGCTAATTGTAGTATGGAACTTTGTGAAAGTCATTGTTATTTTAGTTATTGGATGAAATCCCAATAATCGACGAGGTTCCATAAAATATATTTTACTTTAAATCGTTGAACACACATCTTACAAATCATGTATGATAACCCGGACCTATTTCGAAACAACTACCAAATCGAGCATCGAAGGAATTTATTTTTATTACACCAGTTAAGGAATGACTTTCTTCATAATATGATATAAAATAACATAATATGATTCTCCGCAGTAATTTACGAAGCACTTAATTGTAAAGAACATCGCTTCAATTTTATTTTCAGCTTATCAATTGGAGCGTGGGCGTAGTTTGTGTTACAAAATTTCTCTAAAAGCGCATGCTGCACAGTATTTTAACACAATCCATCTTCTAGCTAACAGATTCAAGATTCTTTCCATTTAATCGATATCCAGTCCATCCCAAAGTTGATGAAAGTGGGTGTAAAGAATAAACAGGAAATCGAAAGTGGCGGAAAAATAACATGGCACGAGGAAAAACAACAACGGTCTTTCCGGACTACAGGACAGAAAGAAAAGGTATAACCCCCACCGCCCTATAGCTGGAGTTATCCGGGTTCATAGTCTCACCACACCATAGAACGAACATTACACAAACAGTTTCAACCGAAGGGCGCTGCGACGGCGAAATGGAGATACTATATACGAGGACGGTAGTCTGTTGTTCCGGAAAAAATTACCGTAATGGTATCTTCTTACGATAATGGTGCTCGTAAGACATGCAACAGCTTTCATGCCTCTCAATACCCCACAGCTCCCCGGGCTTCTCTTCCGCATTCTGTCAACTCATGCAAGGGCGCCATTCCTCTTCAATCAAGGGACTCTGCATTAACACACATACATACATATAATTCTTAGTCTACGATTTCGGTATGAGATGTAAGTAGACGAGCGGTTTGAATGAGCAAAGGATAAGAAGAAGGTGAACGGCACATCCGGCGAAAACATCCACTTTGGCATCTGGTGGTAGCAATCTGAAAGCGGCTCAACACCCTATGGGGAAGTATGTATCACTTCAACGAGATTTACCCCGCGCCGATCTAGCCCGTCTTGCGCTGAACAAAAACAAGCGGGTAGAGGTAAGCAGAAACAATCACACTATTTTATCGGTTTTATGGCTCTCTTTTGTCTTGCTTTTAGAAAATTGATTTTCCAACTTAGTGTACTAGCAAAGGCCCTGGAGGCCCCATCGTGTGCCATCCGCCAACAGCATTTCTGAGCATGTTCCGGTATCTCGGTGCAGAGAATTAAAAATCAACAGTTTGCTTCCCAGGATTGGTGGGATTTACTGTTTCATCCGTCGCGCCAGAGGAAGAGAATACGACCCAAAACTGAAACGCAGAATGATGAATAACACGAGGACGTCGCCACTGGACTACATGTTGGTTCAGTCTTTGGTCTTTGGCTCCTACCCACGTTTTTGTGGCCCTTTTTCCTTGTCATGGTGACAGTCTGACAAAGGACGATTAGAATGCAATAACAGTCTACAGCTTTGCTGAAAGAATGCTCGCGGCGTGGCAGCTGGCAATCATTTGGATTTTCGAAACAATTAAAAGGCCCAGTTGTTGATAAGAAAAGCGTAACGACGATGACTTCGTTTATGAAGTATTACTGTGACTAGTCAAGTATATCGAGAAGGTCTAATGTAAGGAATGATTGTGACCGAGCACAATCAATTGTTGACCACTGTTTTATTTTCTCCTGAATTTATTTACGAAAAATTAAATTATTATTTTATAAAAGAAATGTTAAAATAGTGAAAATCAAATATACAACTCAAAAACACTTTTAGAAACAAACAGAGAAAGTATTTCAAAATGCCTTCTCGGTGCTTCAATACAATCCAGCCCAGCGGAGGTAAGAGGCATCTCACAATGGACGACCAACCCCGGCATTGCAAATCCCAAAACCACTACAAACATACGAATAACTCTCGCAGATCATATAAAAGCAACATGCGGAAATGCCGACAATATCATTCGATTGCCTAGAGCTGGAGGAGCTAACACAAAACAAACATTGAGCAGTGCCAAACACACACTGACGGAGCGGAGTTGCCGCGTGTGACTATGCGCAACAAGCAGAACCAGCAGCGGCCGCCGCGTCCCGGTTTTATACGCTGTCGGAAGTTTTCCAATCGAACGAATGCTAAAGGATTCTTTGTGATGGGTTTAGCACGTTGTTCGGGTGCATCACGAAGACCACAAATAGAGCGATGAAGCACGAACGGCAGAGATTGTCTGTATGTGTGTGTACGTTTGAGAGAGAAAGAGAAGACCGTGCGATACCGATTGAGAGGATCCAGGGAAAACCAGCAGCTTTCTCTGGACTACCGGTCTCCGCAGACGCACAACCACATCGACAAAGAGATGCTACTTTCTGCGCATGATACGCATTTTCTTTGTTTTCGCGCCCCTGCACACATAAACAAATGCAAGGCAGCCGGACAAGGCCACAATCACAGCGGCCGGGCCTCAACCGACCCGCCGTAAGCCGCAATGCTGCGACAAAACGCAGGAAATTGAGAAAATTTCATTTCCAGACACCAGCAGACGGAGAGCCTGCGAGCCTCTGCTCGTCACTGCGGTACGCCACGCCTTCATCTTCGGCTTCGGTAGGGAGCCACATAGCAACCCCTCGATACCGTACGTCTCAGGCCGTGTAGCACCATCGGTCTAATCCATGAATGGGAGCACGGCATTAGCTGTATAAGCCGGTCGAGATCAAGGAAAATCATTGTCTGGGGATTGTCCCCAGCCTACACTGATAACGCCAGTTACACTAACACCAGACCACCGGTGGCAATACTGGCGATAAATGATTCACATGACAAACTACTTCTTACCGTGTTACGTAGCGCAATTTGCCGATTATCCACTAGAATGCTACGATAGCCCTCGTACTGGAATGGCCGCGCTATAATGAATCCAACAAATTTTGCCAACACTCGCATCGTGGACATTGTTTCTGGGCGCACCTGAAATAAGATGAAACGATTTATATAATTCAATTTTCACGAAAAATACAAATATTCAACGGTAAAAATGCAGAATCGAGTGCAGGGTTGCGGAAATTGAATCGAAAATAATGAAGAAAAACACAACCGTTATCAACCAATGGAGACGCCTGGTCAGCCACTGGTCCGCGCAGTTTTGTTGAAAACATTTGCATAGACAAATAATTTGACGCACAATTACTAAAAGAATATCATGATCCGGTGAGTTTTCGTCACACTTTCCACCACGGAATCCGTTCCACTGTTTGGCAATGTTCCACCAAACCAACGGTTGGTCCCCTATTTACTTTCCAATCTGGTGCGAAAGAGTTCAACGAACTCGTGGTGTGGCTGCAGGTCGGCTGCACATTGCTGAAGGCTTTGAGCGGCAAATCAAATTGTCCCATAAAAGGCCCTTCTCCTATCGCCACGCCACGATTTGCGATGCTACATTCCACAAACGCTTTCCGAAGGGTTCCACCATGAAAGCCGTCAATGCGAGCAAGCTGTGTACGCACGACCGAGGATACTTCCACGACCGCGTCATACCAACAACAGGCGGTTGGTTATCGATCCATTTCGGAGCGCTACTGCGTATCTATGAAGCGCACACCCCACACCGTCGAGGCTGTTGAGCACGCCCGTTCCCGGTGGAGGGATGGGTGATGCCGGAGAGATATTTTCCTGCGAATTGATAATATTCTGCGCAACGCTTGCCGAGTGGCGACGTACCTGACGTGCACTCGAAATGCGGACAAACTGTTGGTAGGAATGCTGATAGAGTAGGAATATTAATTTGAAGTGTCCTAGAGCGTTGTGATTAGAATGGAATTTTCCGCATTGATTGTACTTCGCCAAGCAGATGACAGCTACCATAAGCAACAAATCAAGCGGCAATTCATTGTTCTACACTGACCGATCATTAATGGATTGTGTTTCGACGAAATGATAACAATTTACAATCAACCTTTTAGCCTGAACAAACTTTCAAATGACTCTCTCTCTCTCTCACCGGGTGGTTCACGTGACACCTCGCGCGATGGTAATGCGTTGTTTTATCAATATTCCTGAGCCCGAGCAACACCCCCAGACCGACCCTCGTCATGTCGGATGTCAGGTCGAGTTGTGTATGACCGGAACAGAAAAAAAATTGCTCCCACTTGAAGCCACCCCTGGATGGTTCTCCCTCCCGCGCTATGATACCCCATACCTACCACATACTCGCACCGCCCCTGGTTTTCCGGGATGGCAACGTTGAATATTTCGTAAGTTGAGCCGTTCATCTGGAGCAGCTCATGTATCAGGACCACCTTTAGCTGCTCGATAAAGATCTGATGGTTTTCGCTTGCCAACACGAAATCACGAAAAAATGCCTGGCTTCCCGGGAAAAGGTATTGCGTAGAAAAAAGACTCGGTGCCACAAGGCGCTGCCGTAGCTTGGACAGTTTCGTCAGGTCAATGCTTGGCAATGCCATCTGCAGTTCGCTCGCAGAATTCTAGGGATGGGAAGAAAAACTCCGTCGATTGATCTCCTTAGCACACGCGCATCATCAGCATACTCACGTCGAAGTTGCATGATATTATAAGTTGGGCACAGAACAGCCTGGCCAGATGAGCCATATTGATGGGATGCTGCAAGATCTCCATCATAGAGCGGACCTTCGACCCAAGCTTCGCCTCGAATTCCCAGGCCGGATTGAGATGCTCGGTCTCCCATATCCTAGTATTCAAGATAAGTTGGTTAGTTCATTTGGATACGGAGACACACAGATACTTGTTCAGATTAAATAAGCATGCATATCCATGTTGGTATAATCAAGTAAACAAAGCTAACCTCAAAATGGTGTAGAAGGAATCGCGTTGCTTGTTAAACGCGCCAAATTCCTTTAGTGAAGGGAAGTGATCCTTCGTATCGTTTTCCTGCTGGTAGAACACGTTCGTTATGCTGCTGTTGACCAACAGCTCACTGTTTGGACCACCGGCACCGACGGTCGGTGTGGTTTCGAGTTTCATTTTTTGTGCCAACACCTCCTGCAGGAAGCCGTTCAGTGCGGGTTGAAGCACGCTGAGCTGCTCATTCTCTACCACAACCCGCAACGTGGTGCAGTCGAGCAACGCCAGCAGCTTCCGTTGCTGCTGTAGTACCTCCGTTGCAAAGTAAACGCAATTGTGAGGGTTTCGTAGGATGCTGGTTAGAAACTCATCGCTACTTTCGCCACTCTCGGTCAGCGTCGGCACGATGTAGCGTTCTGCGCTCACCAAATTGATAAGATATGCCAGCTCGTTCAGTAGATTTGGTACCAGGTTCAGATCCATCAGAAGAGCATAGACGGCCACCAAACGGTCGATTGAAGCTCTCCGTTTAACACAATCGAAATTTATAACCAACAACTCTCGCGGTGCAAGCTCCGCTGTCTCCAACGGCCTAATGGACGGTTCAATATCAGCACTATCGCCTGCAGTTTGTACAGCGCTTGCTTGCCCCGCTTCCCTTTGCGCGAACTCCAAATACTGCGATTGCAGCTGCTTTGCGTGACCGCTCCCGGAATGTTGCGGTGTTATTCGAGACCGTTCCGCCTGGAAGTCATTTTGAATCTCTGCCTTGAAAGTGCGTAACATGCCCCGGGGATCGTAGTCGCCATCACCGTCAGTACTGTCAAGCGACACGAGGTGGTTGTCAAATGTAAGCGAAGATGAATTGAAATCGTGCCTCGCCGATACCGTATGGCTGACGGTGGTCGGTGCAATACGTCGGCGTTGACCTTTCTTACTACTACCGGCAATGTCCATCGGCTGCCGCTGGTGCTGGTGGGATGCGGATTTGTTCACGTTGGAAAATTTCTTTTTATTATCCTCTGCACCACCATCACTTGTGCCTTTAACCGGAGTAGAAGTAGCAGGACTATTGGCGTTCAGCAGAGGAAACTCGTTGTCCTGAAACAATGAGCTGTTGTTCCCGTATCCGGCACTTCGCTGTAGAGTAAAACTCGGCTCATTACCACTATGATTATTGCTGCTCATCGCTGATGATCGGCGGTTTTTGTGGGATTTCAATGACGACGTCACCACAAAGTCTCCGAGACAAGGTGAGCTGGTTTTACTACGCCGGCCTCCATCCTCAACATGGCTCCGAAAAGGCGTTCCGTTAGAAGCCTCCAGACTGTGACAAACACCACCGTTCCGTTGGCTGGATGTCCCTCCTTGGTGCTTCTCACGAGCATTTGAGCTATTGGCGATCGGTGTGCTGGTGTAAGACAGCAATTGCATGCTGCTGCTGTTGCTGCCGATACTAGCGATACCAACACCACGACTTGCATTGCGTGGAGGTGTTGCACAAACCGGGGTATGGCCGGTGGATCGACACCGTGACAGATTGCTGCCGACGTTGGGTGTCGAACTGCCAATCACGGTGGGGTCCGTCAGCTTGCTAGGTCGTCCATCGTCCTGGTTCACTGTGTCAGTGGTGGTAGTGGTGATGGTGGTGGGAGTGTTGCCGCTGACGGGTTTTCGATCCGGCTTATCCGGTCCGTGGTTATCGAACAGTTTGCGTTTTCTCAAATGTGCCGAGCTTCCGGTGGTGTCAGGTTCAACGTCGGAGACGAGCAATGCCTCCGCCAATCGGGCTCCCTCGCTGGTTGCTGTCGGTGTGCCGCCAGCCGTTGGGTCATCAGGACCGATGATTGACAGTTTCCGCCCTATCCCGCTCGTCTCGAACGCCTTACCGGATGATGTCTTTCTCGGTGTATCACATCTCGGTGGTGCGTACTTGCCAGAACTGCAACGAATCGAAAAAGCAGTTTTAAACTACTATTGCCATATTGATAAGAATATTCATGTAGATAGAGGATAATAATTTAATTAATTAAAACAGATTATTGCTTGTTGATTGAAGTTTTCTAAAGGAATCCTCCTAAAAGCATCATTTGTAATTTGCATCTTGTAGCATAAGTTTAAATGTGCTCATAAAATGTGCTGATTTATACTTTTCCTTTTCTCTCTCTCTCTCTCTCTCTCTCTCTCTTTGTTCTCTATTTACCACAAGCGTGTCCAATCTTTAAACAAAAAAACAAAGAATAGAACAAAGAGAAATACAGAAACAGAAGTGTACGGTGAGAATAACGAACCCATTAAGATTGGGGCGTCCGATAATGACAAAAGGCACAACGATGAGGTAGAAGGATTCCCCTCGCCACGTGTACCCGCCACGTTGTGTTGTATTGCAATTAAACTAGATACCTAACACCCGAAAGACTTCCGTAACAAGCAAACGAACCACACACCGACATCCCGTGTTCCCATGGATAGACCGCCGGTCCGTCACCGGCTCCGTTCACTGTCGACCGGAGGTTCAAAAGTTATTCGCTATTTTCTACCCTGTTGCGTGTGCGTGTGTGTGTGTGTGTGTATGTAACTCTACAAGCTGCCACCCAAAAAAAAAACGCGTAGCAACGACCGTGTATGCGTATGCTCCACCGGGGGCTCCTCCACCACCTCTTCGCTCTTCTTCGCTTAATCATGTGGCTTTAAATAGAAATGGTTCGCGCACCAGCGCGCACACAAGAAAGTTCAAGGTCGAGCACAAAAGCTCCGCTCGCAATAGCATATGACAGAAACACAGGCGCCGCTTGGCAACCCGCTCCCCACTTCTCAGCCAAACCCCTCCTCCCGCTTGAGAGCAACTGGGCAGCCCACACCGGGCCGAGCTGTCAACTTCCGCTGGTGGATGTGGTGCTGGTCCGAAGCTGGGGGCTCTCTGATGGTGTTCTCGCACCGTCTTCATGTTCCGTCGTTCGTTCGTTTCGCGCGCTCACTCTCCTTTCCTTTGGTAAACCTTTCCTTCGGCGATCGTGAGAGCGCGTGTGTGGACGATCCCGCGTCTGTTTTCGTGCCGGGCACCGATCGTCGATCTTGCCAATCTACTCGGGAAGACAAAGCTTTAGCATGGCTGCGAGTTTGCACCGGTGTTGCGTAGAGTATTTATCGATCGCTCTTAACCGATCGATCGTTTCTATGGAACGTTTCGCTAACATCATCATGAAGTTGATCGCACATTGGGGATTTTTTTTTATGCTGAGCGTTTATTATGCGAGCAAGCAGTTAGAGCCAGAATGAATCATTTTTATAGGGATCGGTTGTAACGTAATGCAGATCTTCTAGATTGATCTTTTTCTATTCTACTCACAAAAATGTTGTCGATTTGAACCGTTTAACGCCATCGAATATTCGAATCGACTATAGCAGTGCACTTTGGAGCGTGTGCTTAGCAAATGATGGATAATTTCTAGTAGTTCTAGTAGTAGAGTGTTCTAGTAAGAAACTAAGTGTCCCTATTATGAGCTTACGTAAAGTAAATCAATGAATCAATGAAATTTGCATGAGTAATGCAACTAAACACAATTAGTAAAATCATAGAGCATATAAATTAATAGAAATGCTTATCAATGTTCAGAAATCTGCAAAGTTGCAAATATACTAACTGATCAATAGTAGTGTGACGAAATACTTATATCTCTTTTATTCAAGTTCAAATAACAGGTAGTACAGTGACAAGTTACAATGTAAAACACAAATTTAGTTGTAAATCAATAAAACGAACAGGCTTAGCTCGAAAAAAAGCAGACGACCCCATGAAAATGTTGACCCCGGTGTGTCTCAGATGAACCCACTAATAAAGCAAAAGCACCAGCAACCGCCGCCAGCCATCACCATCGCATCAGAGCATGTGCAGGGATGTAGAACAAAAGACTTCTGGAGAAGGGGCATCATTATGCGAGCGTAACATCGGCCGCAGTTAAAAAGTCAATGGTCTCAGTTTCCACATCCGGCCGACCCCGCACCGGAAAGGGGTTACGAACGATACTCTGCCAGTGGGCAGAGTGCGGCAACAATTTGATGGAAAATGTAACGGACAAAGACCCAACACGCCACTGGACCCCGACCCGCATGGTTTGGTGGCTGCGATGGTTGGCTAAGCTGAACGTTGTGCACGGTAACAACCTCATGGTCAGGGTCGCGAAGCCAGACGCCGCCCGAAGTTGATGGCCTTTTTTTTCAGGTGTCCAACATATCTCCATGGTAGTTCTCTCGGTGTTTCTCGTCATCCGCTTCTCACTCGCATCCATTGCCCGGCGGGAAGGAACTTCTATGTTACTGTCATTGTTACGCTCGACCAAGGCGCTGTTTGGGCTAATGTCTGGCTGAAGATGGCGCGGAATGTATCGAATCCGAAACCATGCTCCATCGTTTGCCCGCAGCTCGTGTGAAGATGTTGATGATTAGTCAAGTTCAAGTTCGGCTATTTCATTCTGGGCGCTAGAGCAAGACAAAACACGAGAGTCTTGCTGGAACGTGGTTCGCCTGCACGCTTGCCAGGGGCCAAAGAACTTTCATTTTTATGCCCCCTTGCTTTGGCCACCCATCCGTTGACATTGAAGTATTCGCTAGTGCTCGTGCAAAGCATTGAGTTATTCGTATTGGATTGCTGAAGCCTATGATGTTACGTTTATAATTAGCATTTCAATGGTTTTGAATTAAATACACAAGTTGAAGCACCGTAGCGATCAAAGCATTTAAATTACTTGTACTACAAATATAATCGCTCCCTATAAACCGTGCTCTTGGTGCTAGATCTGTACTGGTATAGCAATAATTATAATTTTATTTTCAATTATTTTAAGTATATACAGTACATGAAGTAGTGTGGTACAATAAATAAGGATAATTTCATGAAAAGGAACGAAATGGTTAAACAGAGGATCATGTACTTACTCTTCCGTTTGCGTGTGAATGAAGCCGATGAAGTAGTTGGCGAATGCCTCGATGGAGTGATGATGAGATTCATGTTTCTATTCCAATCGCAGCGTGAATTGAAACATCCAATCGAGGAACGAGGGAACCGAAAATAGGAGAAGAACAAAACGAAAGAATGTAAAACATTAGTAATCTATCAGGACAGGAACATCAAACGAAGCATTGCGCGCTTGGCTATGCAGACTCTCTGGCCGTAAAGGTTTGGCTGGCCAGCCAATCATTCGCAGGAACACAACTCCGAAGGGGGTAAGGGTTTCGTTTTCGGCGGAATCTTGGTATTTCACTCTCGACGTCGAATCGAACAGAACGCGACTTACTATCGGCAGGTTCGTACCTGCCGCGATCACGATTACCTTCACAAACCGCTTCTGGTACGTGTGAATGTTGTTGCGTTCATTGACATACGGTTGAAGATCAAGAGCAACCATCATCATCACCATCATCGTCATCATCATCATGATCGCAATGATCGTTGAGAAGTGAAGCGAGTAGTTTGCGGATTTGCTTTTACTTGGCGAAGAAGGTGAACATTGTCGCATTCGCTAAGGTATTTGAGGCCGCCAGCCACATTAGTTCAAATCAAGTGTTTCGCGTTCACTCCTATCTCCGGGCTTCCACCTCACATTTGCGGCGTCCGTAACCTTCCCATCGAGTAGTTCCAACCACTTCCCATTTCCTAGACCGCTTGTCAAATATCGCGACCCTCTTGGGGGTCGCGCGATCAGGTGTGTGTTCAATTGACCGAAAAACGTCCAATGCGGATGACCTTCATTTCGGAGGATATGAGCGGGCTGAATTCCAAAATTCGCTAACCGCCCAAGCACCACGCGGCTTGGAAACCTGATCTTGGTGACACACATGTGCGGGTAGCCCCCACCAGGACGGGACGTAGTCTCTTCGCAAAATTCCGCACTTCACTCCATTCGACTTCAACCACCTGTAGCCGGCGATGACGACGATTTAGTGCTCCATATGCCTTTTCTGTCGCCAACGGTTTAAGTGTTTATCCTTTGACAGCGCATGGCTAGAAAAGCGCCATTGTATAATTTCATGATTGGAATGGCAGCTAAGAATAATGCAAAATGAGGTTACATCAAATACAGCAAGGACTAAGTTATTTTTGATATTATTTCTTTTTTTTAAGTATCATAAGATACTATTCTGAAAAATCAATAAATAAATTGATCGAAACAAGAAATAATTTTATATCTAAAGAAATGATACAAAAGGATATACCAGACGTTGCTTTTTGGCACATGGAATTTATGTTTTTTCCTCCGTTTAGAAAACGAAATTCTGATTAACAACATTCAAGTAGAATACGGAATACATAGTTTACATAAATGATAAATCGCTAATAAATAAACTCACAAAATTTAATGCACCAGATTACCACTTTACTTATTGTACTTGACTATAACATGTAACATTCCGATCAAGCGTCGGCATCCCGCGGTAAACGGTTTCTGTTTCGTTAGTAAAGTATCGAAATGCCGTCGTTCGCACCATAAGCACTATTCGAACGAAACTGAAAGCAGCCGCCTGTCTACAGACAGTGTCCCCGTGTGTCCCGTGGCCATGATGATGCGACTGGTTGATGGTGAGGTGAAGAAGGTCGACGACAGTGTCTCATATTAAACACGTTGTCGCAACAGCGGTGCCCTGCGGTGAGGACAGCACTGTGCCACGATCGATCAACGAGTCGAGCGAATCTTCCTAATCTTGCACATGGCGACGATCGTAGCTACTTCCACCGCCGCTAATTTGGCAACGAAAGGAGGGAGACAGCACCATCAAACTCCACGCACCAAAAGCAGTTGAGTCAGACAACCTTGAACCAACGGGTAACCTCCAACTTGAACGCAGAGGAAGTCGAAGCTATTCACGCAGAGCACCGGTGGATCCGAGACCCTAATCCTGGCGATCTATCTATGCGGTTCCATAGCGCCGCTCGGCTTTAGCAACAGCAAAGCCATATCATCGACATGTGTGTTTCCTCGATGGGATGGGAAGGATTCGTTTCACCGCGTGTACGCATGTTGACGATTGCTTCACGTTCGTTGGCCTCTCCATGTTCGCGCTCTACAGAACGGAAATCGAAGACTTGCGCATTCCACCAATGCTTGCCTTCGCCCCATAAGTCATCGTCTTCAGCGGTACCCCATTCCACCCCACTCCATCCCTCCGCGATGACGATTCCACTCAAGCGACTTCCGCTCGACGCAACGCACATATAACCAGAGGCGGCTAGAGGGAGGGCTGCTAGAATACTCTGCTCTTGCCATCGTTGCCATCGTTTCCCAGCCACGGCGTTTAATCCCAGCGCGCCTTGGAGGATAACACGAGCGTTAAAGCGTTTTGTGCTGTCTCACTCACCAGCGAGCAGCCAATGGTTCAATGGCCTATACGCTATACACAGGCTTCTGCGTTCCTTCGGTGCGAGCAGCTTTGAATGTGAATCTTTGCGAAATCCGTGAGAATGTGGCCGAGAGACCCGCTCCGGCATGGGTCCGTCGGCGCGCTCGCTGCCGGCTAGAGTAGCTGGCCTCGCCGAAGATCAAGGTCTTCGGTGCTAAGTTCATCACCTGATATTGAGCAGGTTGCGTGACGACTGAGCCGGAGTTTGTCTCTCTTCCTCTCTCTCTCTTTTCTTCTCACTCTTTTATCTCTTAAGAATACCCTCCCCCGGTCCGCAAGTTTAAGCGGTGCTGTTTCAGCAACAAAAGATGCTTTAATTGCTTTCCCCGTCGAGCTGGAGATGAAGATTTTCGTTCTAGATAAACCGTTGATGAAGCACTCGTGTTTTGTAAACGTGAAATTTTTTTGGGAGAATCAAGATAAAAGCTGCTAAGTCAGCAAAACTAGACTACAACAATTTGTTTAAAAAACAAACGTACAAGTAATTTGCATTTCCGACAATAGTATGGCTATCAAAGCGATATCAAGATGACGAAATAGATGGTTTCCGTAACAACGACACGAGTGTGTGTGTGTGTGTGTGTGTGTGCTATTAAATACTGACGAATGAAACACCATTTTTTCATAGCTTACCACACCACTAAGCGCAGCTACTAGTGAGTGCAGTGTCAGCATAAAGTGTGGCGCTGCTTAGTTGACTTCATCGTACGTTTTAAGCGACACCCGGTATGCATATCGCTTCGGTCTCGGTCAGCCCGCGACCATCGCCGATAGGTAGGAAGAAAAAAAAACATTCCTTTCGATTCGGATTCGGAGCACAGAAAAACGAATAAAAGCTCTTGACACCAAAAACAGAAAACTAATGCGAACGAACGAGCGCGGAGGAGCTGCAGCTGAATTGCAGCACCGGTGCACTACCTTTAACACCCGTTTTTGCTTTCTTCACCCACGGTTACCCCAACCGGTTGCTTACTAGCTCGTTCTGATTGTGCATGCCAGAGAGCGTTCCAGCGTATGTAAGTAAGATAAGGAAAACAAAACGCAATACCGCACAATCGAATCAGCGTCTGCTGAGCGTGCAAAGCCACGAACGGTTTCCACCTCTAGCGTGGAAATAACATTGTGGTACTTCTGTTCCGATCTTGATGGTTAGGTTTAAGGCCTTATGTAGATTTTTTTCAGTACTAACGAGATATGCATTTTTTATATAAAACCAAGGAGCCCGAAGATGGGTTTCTATCACCCATTGGCCCAAATTTCTGGGAGAAGCTAGGTTAATTAGGGCCAATAACACGATAATTTTTGATGATTTATTGTAACCAAACTATGCAACTATTTTTCCTGAATGCCATGTTAAACTATCACTTTTAAAGGCATTCGTTGTTTGAAGAATATCAGCTCAAAATACATCCATTGTAAATACATCATCGACTTTTTTTTTCAAAGTCAATACTTTTGTCTGTTTAATTTCGATTAGTATAAGCATTCGCTAATCGAAAAAGAGTTTAAACACTTATCACCTAAGACCCCATTAGGAAGTTCATGTTACAGAGCCAATGTGTAGTTAAGACACCTATACTCCTCCACTATTTAACATTTGACCATAATTTGAGTATATTTTGGTCCCACTAATTGACAAAGTTGTCACCCGAACGGAACTTAACTGGAAAGCTATTATGAATTTAGTTCAATGTTAGTGTGCACTAAGCATGGCAGCCCCAATCGGTTTCAGTGGCTTCCGCACCACTCATTTAACCTTAGTCATTCGAAAAGAAACCGCCGCCATTCACCCAAACCCAAAACCCTGCTAGAGAATGCACATGGCAAACACAATGCCGCGCACATGGGTATATGCTGCTGTGTAATTGGCACCAGACAGGCTCTCACGTGCGGCGTGGTCTATTCGAACCAAACCCGATCAATCGCAAAGGCAAATCGTACAACCTTCAACACAGCAAAACGGCGCTACACCTGGAGGGGAGGGGGGCAGGTTGGGTGCTCTACATGGCACGCATTCGGTGATATCGGAAAATGGTTTTCGAGGGCCAAAAACATAGCGCGCACACACAGACACACACACATAAACGGCTACGGCATCTACTTTAGGCAGACCGGTAATCCATTTCGGTGTGCCAACTTTCGTAATGCACCCATAATCAAGCCACTTCGGTGTGGTTGGTTGTGGGTGAAGTAGCACCAAACACCAAAACCACCGTTTTTCTACGCGATCGCCAGTTGCACAGTTTTCCTTTCCATTCTGCTTCTGGTTGTCCGTACCGTTCTTTCTTGTCGTTTGGTTTCGTGCGACTCGCAGCTACTTGCTGGAGGGTCTTTAAACTCTAGGCTAGCCACGCGCAGAGAGTGCCCAGAGGTCCCAATTTACGGCAAAGGAGACGCCCGTGCACCGTAGAATTATTTCCTAATACCATGCACGGATACGTAAACAGTCGGACGCCGGAAAGGAGCCGACTTTTGGAAAGCGCTTCACATGTCGGCACGATTCGATAATGTGTCCTTTCGGATCGAATTGCTTGGTTGAACTTGGCGTTCTTCCGCTTTTTTTTTTGTGGGCTAGGCAACGAAGCATATAGTTAAACATTGCGTTACCCGAAACCAAAAGCAGTTTATTGTTGATCATGAAGCACGTGCTCGCCGACATCATCATCAATCAAGATCGATTTCGTGAATGTACCCGTATTATGGCAAATAAGAATTGCATGTACCAGTATTAAACACTATACTCGACGCAATCTACCCAAAGTACAATGAATGTTTCAGAATCTCATTTAAGTTTTCATCGCTGCTGCGATCATCTCTCCATCTTCCATCTCCATCGGTCTTTTCAAAGTTGAAATACTCACTTCAGGTTACGCATTACGGAATTTTCGGATGTTCTCTGATGGTATTGGTATGAATGAGAAACACGAGGTCATAAGAATAAATTATTTATTTGTGAAATTGTCATATAGGATAATACAAATAATACATACGTTACTATGTAAAGAAGGATAACCTTTCGCTGTCCTCTCATTTACGGTAGGTAGATAATAGTTTCAGTACAAAAAACGTTCGATTTGATCCGTTCGACACCCTTGAACATTACACACCTGGGCTAAAGGTGCGCAATGGCGCTCGGTTCGTCCGGAATAGGATGTCTGATATTTCATCTCAGAGCGGAAATCAGAGAGATAGGACCTGGGAGACAGCCGTCGATCGCACATGATTGCTAACTCCTGACTGACTCTTGATCGCGGTACCGCGGCACCCCTTATCTTTGCGTACCAAATATGTCAATCTTCAGTTTTAACGTTGCACCATGACGGGAGTAAGACGCTAGTACGTAGCTTTTAGAACATGGGTAGCTCAAAACATAACAATAAAAAAGTGTGGAAGTTTGTGAGGTCAAATGTAAATGGATCAGGAGCCAACTCTCACTCGCTCTCCCCCATCATCGATCGATCGATCATCCCTACGTTTGAGCATTCTCGGGGCCGTCGTGCACCGGACCACCCGTTACGCAAATTGGAAATCCACAGAGTTTAACCCCCAAAACAACGCAACGTGTTTTCCTTTCTCCATTTCCCATTGCATTGGCTGCATTTCAGTACCGTATGACTAGCTTTAGGTTACATATCTAACCAACCACATACTTGTTTGCACTGTGGTTGATTGTGTGCGTTGTTGTGGTTTGTCGGCCCGTTGTTATATCAGCATTACGCTGTGGGCGGGGTGGGGGGGTGTTGGTCATTGTTACTCTCACTTTCTGCGTTTCAATTTCAATTTGCCTCGCTCACTCCGTCCGTTTGCAGCATATATCCAGTGATAGCGATCTCAGGTACTGGACTGTGCTGCTGTGATCGATCGACTTTAAGATAGGTGTACACCTTCCAATACAATCAAGTCGGTTATCGAAAGAAAACACCAATGATCAAAACAGTGTAGGTCAGAACGACTTAAACAAATTACCTTGTGCGTATCAAGAATGCGGCTTTTTAAAGAGTAAAACGTATCTTATGTAGGTATTTTAATAATCAGTCACAAATATCAATAGAAGCCATGTTTGTGTTCCACCATCGGGTCAACACAGATGGGCCAGGAACATCATGTATTCCCGGCCCAATCCTAACTAATCTCATATGTGAACAAGTAAAGAACAATTGGTGAGGGGTCGTACTCATGCCACACATACACACCCCCCTTCTGTTGCCTGTACACACTAACACACATTTACTCTAAGTACTTCGGCCGCCGATTCCGAAAAGGAAGAAATGGTTATGTCCTTCTATTCTTATTTTCCCGCTTTGCAAATAGTTTTCCATCCTTCCATCCGTCCATCCCATCCCATCTCTCACTCGATGTAACCATCGATGCGTCCCATTACTCGCCATCGCTAGAGCCACCGCTGCTTAGCTCGTGTTCGTTATAACAACTCTCAAAAGACGGACTTACACAGTAAAGGTAGTACACTACTAGACAAATGGTTAAACACCATTCCTCCATTCCGATCTGGCGATGCGCATTGGTGCATCGTTTTCTGTTCCTACTTCGCGCCATTATCCTGCTTTACCTCGGGTTTGTGCCTACACGTTTCGTCCTTCTGCTACTATCATGCACACACGCATACACACACACACACAGTCGAGATTTCTATTTTCACTGTTTGCCCAATACACAACCTTTCGTCTTAATTGTTTGTAATATTACAGTAGGAGCAAAGAGAGGAGCCGTACAGTAGGAGTGTGAAACCATTTTCGTAAACGTATGCTTCTGCTACTTGTGGTTTTGGTTTTTGGGATTAATGTCTTGTTTTTACATTTCAAGAGCTGGAACCTAACTTTAATGTTCTATTGCGTGAGAGAGAGCAAATCAAGCCTCTACACCAGTTTGCGGTAAACAGATTTGCGTTAATGGGTTTGAAAACCTGTATTGCTCCTCGTGCCTCGTCGAAGGCGTCTGGCGCTGGACAACTTCCTAGGCACGGGGACAGGATCGTCTTGGTTTCTTCCATTCGTGGTTAGCGGGCATGGTTACAAATTATCCTTAGATTATTAAACTGCCAAAAACATAACTGTAAACCGTTGGTTGAAAGTCTGTTAATTTCATCACTTCTCACACGCCACTCGATAGCCGATCTAACCGTAGTTTTGGATATATTTTGCGCTCGATTCAACTGGCCTCGTTTCGTACCTGAAAGTGTGTCTTTTGTCTGCGCCCCTCGCACCCTCGCATCTACACAATATCGGCTGTACCCCGTCGTGTCCCTTATTTAATGAAATCACTCTCCTGCCTGCACCACTGCTACACTGCTGATTGTTTAGCAAATATGAGTGTTCACAGAAAATAGTCAACAGTATAAAAAGATTTTTAACATGTTAGTGTGTTTTTTTTTGTTGTAATTTTTAATGTTATTATGGTGGGAAAACCCTTTCGATTACCTTCAAACATTGCTGATGTTTCACTTGCTTCGCAGTACGCCTCTCGAATAGTAATAGTCAACCAATGCGTTTTTTACCTCTTCTCTCATTGATCCTTTACAGTTTGCAGCATGCAATAAATAATTGATTCCCATAGAGTTCTCATCAGCACAATCGACGTATTCCGGTCCGCTTCCTCTTTGCTACCTCTTCCTACCTTTACTGGTATAGTTTAGAATGTCATGGCCCATCTCTTATCTCCTTCGGCTCTACTCCTCCTTGAACATCATAAACATCCCCATCGATATCATCGCCATCATCACCATCATCTTCTTCACCAGCGCCACCACCACCACCACCATCACACCATCATCACCATTATCCTTTTTGCTTTTTGCAGCATAAACCGCCTCAACGGTGTCGCGCATTTACACGTTTACACTTATCAGCTATGCAAACACTCTCACTACGATCGCTAAGAGCTTTTAACCACTAAAAACCTTCAAACATTTCGAGATGGTGTAAAAAGATCAAGTAACAGTGTTGATTTCTTATACATTTTTTTTTGGTTTTATTTATTGATTTATTTTACTGTTATAGTTTACTTATTATTGTTGCAGTTGGTTGATTATTCGTGAATCGAAAGATTTATCCCTCTCTCCGTTCCTTTTCGGTTCACCTGTGCCATTCTTCCAGCGCATTCGAGCATTAGTGTCCCCTGGCGAAGCACTCTCTCTCTCTCCTGCTTCCATCCTCTTTCTGCCTTAGTAACATGTTTCTTTCATTTAAATATTAGTTCGTTATGCTTAGTTTCTTGTTCAGTTTCATTTACGTTCTTCCAATATTTATCCGATTTTTCACATTCCACCAAAAACGGGAACAGCTGTGTTCGGTTCGGTTCCTGTTTTTCGTTTCTCTTCCACATGTTTTATTCGATTTACCTGTCACACCAAACTCGCTCCCCAAACTATGCCAACGATTTCATTTCGCTAAATGTAAATTCAATTTGACACCATTGTCCACACATATCGTAAAATTCTTACACTGAGCCTCTCCCATCACTTCGACCCCTTCACCACCCCTTTTCTACTATTTCTACAAAAAGATGTCCAAATGATACGCGATCCGCAAAACCGCTGGTGAGTGACGGCGATGATCGGTGCAAGTAGGGAACAGATCTTAGAAACTTTGTTTATTTGGTCCTTTGTGTTTATTTTTCCCTTTTATTCTCATGCGAAAAGACATGTGTGTGAATGGAGTTACAAGTGGCAAACCTGGCAAGCAACTTATCCCTCTAGATATCTAGCAGCACTTGGTATTTAGTAGTAGTAGTAGTAGCAGTAATAATATGCGCAGCACAAACACGAAGCTATCATTTTGGTTTAAAATTGTTCGTTACGTATAACCCCGGGCCAGGAGGAGCTGCCACCCTCATACACTCGATCTGATAACAAAATGTCAACCGCACCTTAACAAAACAAACATAAGAACCATGTGCGTGTATTATTGGAACGAGATTTAGTTTTCAAACCGGGTACACCACAAGCTATACTGATTCATGTAGTATTTTACATTTTCCCAATACATTCAGCAATCAAACAAAAAAAACGGACAATCGTAAGTTTTCGAATTTTCATACAATCTGTGTAATAATACCAGAGTCTACATTTATATTATTCATTCCAAACAAAACATAATATAATCTCGCTATATGATTCGCGATTGATTCATTAAAACACTTCGTGGCAAAATAATAATAAGGAAACACTCTGGTGTTAGCTTTCGGTTCCGAAAGAGGGAGTTAACTTTATCGTACAAAAATTCTCCTCGATCCTGGCAACCGGGTTCACGTTGCGGTGCACTCTAGCTTGCAAATAGAAGAGTGTCGAGTGTCAAGTGTCGAGTGTATGTATGCGATACTAGTGTATATACTTTTAAATATAAAGTCCTATAGTCCCAATAATTCCCTATGCCCCCTTTTGCCTGCCGGCTGACACCGGGAGATGTCCAGCGCACAGGTTTTTTTCTGGCATTATTAATTGACAGTTTACTGTTGCAACACACTTATCGTTTAAGGTTTATCAGACGTCGTTTCACATCCTTTGCCGTAACTGGAGACAGAGATGTATGGTGGCTTGGCTTGTTGTTTTTGGTTGGTGGATCTTCTTCTTCTTCCATCAGTTGTCATTTCATAGGTCCCAATACTTACTCCTATAAATCGAGATTGTTAGCCTCTGCTAGATGTGGCCATAAAACATTGATCGATTGTTCGCGAGGAAAATCGTAGGAAAACCATTGCTGTGCTTTGACGTCATCAATGTGAAGCCCAATCCATTCAATGACTGTATCTGCTCTTCAAACGGATGAACCTTAGCAACATGCAAGCAAGCACATTCCTCGCGGCTGAAAATCATGATCAGCATCAACAATTCAGCAGTAAGAGAACGAGCTGTTCATGCTGGACCTATACTCAACGATTTCCAAACGATCGATGCCGTAAGTCGAAGTGTCGGAAGAAAGGCTCAGTATTGAGATTGTTGCTTAATATACTCTACGTTCAATTTCCTTACGCTAAAGAAAGTGTAATCTATGCAAAAGTTTAGAGGCGCTACACTATCAATGACACACTATAACTTACGTTTACGACTGATTATTGATGGTAAAACTGTGCAACGGGGACAACACTTCTCTTCACTGCAACTTTAGCTTTCATTTTCTCCCCCCATATCACCTATTGGTATTGGTATTGCGGTCTCTAGGATTTGGCCGATTGTAGATTGAATGTTAGCAAATCTTACCAGCTGCCAGATTAAGCGAAGTCGAAACATCACCTCTAAATCCACGCATACGCGAAGTAGACAGACGCCAGGACATCTCGTAAATAACAACAAAATGTCTCTTAAAGCTTCCCCTGCGTGTTCCGTCTTCAAGCATAACGCATCAGTTCGCAGCTCGCGCAAAACTCCCTCATCTTACGTGCATCGAAGTTTACCCACCTCCAAAAGATCAACTTCGCACCGTTCTTCTGACCAATTGTATTCTGTACTGAATACATTTTCTTTCTCTCTCTCTCTCTCTCTCTCTCTCTCTCTCTCTCTCTCTCTCCCTCTTTTTCTCTCGATTCGAAAACATGTCGCAAGCCATGTTTCCTCATTGATCTTGCTTTCGCCGTTCGCTGATTTACATCGTTATTTTACTAGATCGTGTTTTTATTCAAATTTTGTTGTAACTCGTAAAAAATTGATCCCGGACGAGAAATACTACTCAATAATCATTTTTTCGATATAATGTGGTAAATACAATTTTTAACAATCCATTTCATAGCTTCAGTGTCAATTTCAAATGCCCATTTTTTTGTAAAACGGGGTGGGGGGACAGAGTGTATAACATGTTTTTCTTTTCCATTTTGGTTTATGCGGCTGAAATCGAATCCGCAACAATGTTCGTTCACCTCACCCCGATCGTTTCTCTTCCTCTCTGTCTCCCTCTCTCTCTCTCTCTCTCTCTTCACAGACCATGGTGTGATATCGTTGGGACGTTAGGCTCATCATCCATCAACTGATTGTTTATGTTCCATTATGAGAAATGCGGGGCAGAGCTGCAGTAGCGGCAGCATCATAATCATCATCATCATCATCATCATCATCATCATCATGTTCATCTACCGCAATCATTCAATGTTCGCTTTATCGGCTTGCAATATGCGCTGTTCTCATAGCTAGCCAATAATGTACTTAACTCTATGTTCAACTGTGCTAGTGCCGGATACTTCCGGATGTTGATTGGTATTTTGTCTCCTATATTCGGTGAACGCTTTCTTCCAAAAAAAATGAAATGCTGAAGATAGCTAACTTCTACCATCACTTGTTGTGTTTATGTGTAGGTGGAGCGCTCCGTAAAATTTGGTTGGTAGTTCAAGCACCATTTACTGCACAGTGCAAAGCATTCTTAACCCTTCATTGGTCTAGAATCGGGACGTGAACATGGTTGACAATAAACCGAACATCATCATTAGAAGCAACAAATCAGGTTCGAATTGCTAGTTGATCCATTTTCGACACACACCTGCTGCGGACGAGTGCCGCAAACATCATAAAGAGCTCTAGCGAGACAACGATAGTCACCACTCCCAGGATGTGACCTCTGCGGGCGCTCCAACACTACAATATTTGGGGGTACCGCGGTACCGGGACTGTGGTATTTCAATTCGGTGGTAATCTGTTTGCTGGCTTATCGATCGCGAAGAGATGCGATGTCATCTAAACAACGAAACAATTCGAGTGGATGGACATTCTCTTTCCATGACCATATCAATGCTCAATCGATGCATTAGCCACACGTTTGCATTGAATCTCGCGTGGCGTTACATTAACCATTTTACCATTTTTGTTCGTTCGTTTGTTTCTTTTTTTTTCGAAATTGCTCAACTCTATGACTGGAAACTGCGCGACATGACGCTGCTGATCTACTGTACTACGTTATTTTTTTTTTGTTTCTTTAACACCATTTCTTTTTTTTTTCTCTTTTCGTAACAACATGAATGTAAATGTTCAACAAGTGATCCAGATATGTATTTTACTTTACCAGCCAGCCCTCCGTATCCTGTTCCGCGTCCGCCCATTTCCGTGGTGTGTGCTTCCAAATTTAACAGTACTATTTTACAAAGAGTTATTGATTGATTGTGTATTGTGATTTGGAATAGGGGAAAAAAGATGCTTCCCGCGTCTGGCGCTATATCGAACGATCCCTTTCTTCTTGCATATAACGCATGATCGGTTTGAGCTTGAGCTACCTCAAATCAACAACCTTTACACCCCCTTCCCTCCCTCACTGCTGCATGCTAGTAACGATAAACACATTGACACCAGCGTTGGCACACGCTGGGCAGAAACGTTGACGGCATGCCGAATTGAAACGAAATCGGTCGGTCGCATCCATCTCTTCTCATTCCCCATCTACACATTGGTTTTGGTTTAGCTTACACGTTTGGTATTTCATGAGTTCGTTCGTTTTTCTTTTTTTTTTTTGTTTGGTTGCTTTTTTACTTTTAAAATGTTCACTAGAGTAAATATAATTGACCATCGGAATTACAATGTTGATTTCAGTGTATTATGCAACTAATCATTTGCATTTGCTCCCTAGACTTACGCCAATTCCCCGAATCGCGGAATCCCGCCCTTCATCCCTCTTCGTCTTCATTTCCTTCTGTCCCTCTGGCGCACCTCCGCGCGTGAAAATGGTGTTGTGTTGATAGAGAGTTGAGTTCGTTCGTTTAATAATACTTTCAAAACATTTTTCTTTTCGCACTACACTAAGTCCACGTGAAAAAAGCAACGCGAGAGAGTACACCGTGTACCGTCCTTTCACCTCATCCAGGATGGTGTGATGTGTGTTGCGCGATGTGTTCGTTGGTGTTGTTGTGAGATTTGAGTTTTTGTTTGATTCTTTGTTGTGCTGCGGCATCCACCATCGCTGGATCCCCTTTCGATATCATGGTTAGCAAGCAGGAAAGGAACTACTGCAATACGATGTGCGTGTGTATGTGTCCGGGAGGGTATTGGGGGTAAGGGAACGCAAGAGTGAAGCTGCGCATCTTTCCGAGCAATGCACAGCTCACATTCTTTGCTTATTGGCCCGTCTGTAAGAATCAATTTATGTATCACACAGTTGATCGTAGATTGGCGCTACCGGTACAAGAGAGATCACCTCAAAAGAGGTGAGTCTTATTAAATTAATGCCTTCAACGAGATCAGCAGCACACTATTTAGCATCGGTTTAATCCAACATAAAGAATGCCTATAGCTTTGGTGCTCCACAAAATGCTTTTCCCTCTGAGACGATGCTGTTGCGATTGATGCCAGGCACGCATTCCATGGCAGAGAAGAAGATACAGACGCGTATGGTGTGGAATGGATGGAAAACGAGATCTCCAACACACCAGCATCGTCGCGATCCATGCGCGACGATCACTGCTGTAGGTCCCGCTGCTTGGCCCAAAACGCCGCCATTGCACAGTATATGGTCAAAAATAGAAAATATTTCATTCCATGTGCAGTGAAAGTGCGTACATGTGCGGTACGCACGGTACGATGTTTATCTCCGAGATTTTGGTATCTCTGCGCTCGGCTATATGCTGCTTCTTCCTCCAGAATCTTTCACCCATTTCCCGCGTCTCCATCGGGTCTATCCCCAATCCTTCGCATCGCCTACCATTTACTCATAATTAAACTCTTGCCTAGCGATGGCTGCGCGGTGCTCCCGCTGAGGTGACTGTAATAAGATCGTGCGAGAACCGTTCCCATGAACATGTTTCTGATCGAAAGCAAACAAAGCAGGCTGACGCGGCTGTTAGGGTTGCCTGGGTCTCACTTGTGCAGCGACATTACACTGTGGATAGGTGCGGATAGGCAAAGCATGCCATGCCTGCCGAGGTTCCAGAACGTTCTCCTCCAGGCTCCAGCGCAGAGGGCAAACGATGCTTCCAGGTAACTTCACCTCTGCCCCCTTTCCGGCCCAAGACCCCGCAACCATCCAACCACCCCCGTGTACAATGTGAGGGAAAGAGGTTGGAAAGCATTCCATCAAAATGGACAACCGGCCGATCTCTCGCGCGCTAGTAGGCAACGCAATCCCCCCCCCCCTGCCTCCCCTAGCCTCCATCCCTAATGTACGCTTCGGATGAGTAACGATCTACGTAAGAGGCCAAGAAGAAGAAGAACACACGGGCATCACACCAGCACAAGCCGCAGAGTCTGTGGCGAAGTCGTTAGCCACATAAGACGAACACCTCCACCATGGACCCGATGGCAATGCCAAGAGGGCGGAAGGAGGAGTGGTGTGGATATAAAGGGGAGCAGCACGCCCGGTGAAGATGGTTCTATGTTGGGACCGGGCTGATGCACGCTTGGTAGTTGTATTTGTATTTGTCGGGGGTGTGTGTATGGATGGAAGCAGAATATCATATCCAGAACTCGGAAGCGGACTAAAGCCATCAAAGCATGAGCCCGGGGCGGCGCAGTCGGAGCTGGGAGTCGTAGCGTTTCCGACGTGCGCAACCGCGCTCTGTCGATGGCATGTGAGTAAACACATGCACGAGATTTATCTCACTCTCTCGTTCTCCCCTTGTGTCTTTTTCTGTTCATCCCTTGATTTTACACACACACACACACACATACACACACGGATCTGGCCAGCAAGAACTCTCCACTCAGAGATTGAGAATGAAATATAAAGCTCACGCGATCTGTAATGCTCTGTAAGCGGCTCACGATCGATCCGTAATGCTCGCGCTACGATCGCGCCTGGCAAAAAGAACCACTTCAACGGTGTGTGCGTGTGCTAGCGCACCGGGTTGGGACACTCTGGTGGTGGGATTCATCGTCGTCGCGCCACGTGCGTGAGCGTCCAAAACTCGTTGACCAAACCGAATGCGTCGCCCGTGATCACTCTCTTCCGCATCGCACCGGCACCACAGCATTCACCGAGAGACAGAGCGAAACAAGAGCCGAGGAGAGAGGGAGAGAGATAAGAAGAAGGCAGTGGAGCGTCGGAGAAGAGTTAGGGGGGAGAGCGCAAGAGCTATGGGTCGCAACAGTGGAGCGTGGACTTGATGCAGGTCAGCGACACGCGCAATCGAAGGTGAATGATTTGATGTACATGGGCGACGACGACGACGACGACGACGACGACGACGTCATGGCCTCCCTTCCCGGAGGTATGAGCTGATCTGTGTTGGTACGTTTGGGGGTCAACTACTACGAGCTGTTCAGGTAAAAAGCTCCAAAGTGTGTGTGTGTGTTCCATAAATGGCACACCGCAAGTTCGCGCAAGGGTCCTTCGCAAGGTTTAAACACCGGTCAATCACATCTGGTCATGTTGCTGGCGAGATGAGCCGAGAAGCTGGGTGGTTTGTTCAACGATAATGCTCTGGTGAAGCGTGCGCACATGTTGAGCATATAGAGGACAGAGCTTACTCTGATCGTAGCAGCACCTATTATGTGCTCTCGGTGTCACCATGGCGACGAGAGGGTAGCAGTAGGGCGCGCGCCAAAAAACCGCGTGGTCGCGGAACTCTCCAAAGCATTACTCGATCGCCGAGCGGTCAACCGAACGGCCTTTAACCGAGCGAACGAACCAGTGCCGGCCGGTTGTTTCAAGTTCACGCAACAGCGACCAGTGATGCGTGCGTGAGCTGGATCGGTAACCGATTGACCGATTGGTGTGATGGTTGTGCGTGTGTGTGAGGAGTGGTGGCTGTGAAGATCGTCGTGAAGTAGTCGAGACACATTATCCAAATTAGCATAACAATATCCGCTGCGCAGCTGGTTTGAAGGCAACAAGGGAGATGTGCCCCAATGCTCACTGTTGGCGCTGCCATCGAATTCTGTTTGGAGAACCGGTTTTCTGGCACGCGAGACGCCGTGCTGTGTTCTTCAAACGGCAGGGAAAAGGCCTCTTCTTATAGCAGCTGATCAGGCTTCCAGCTCGGGGCATCAGGCAGAGGGAACCGGAAACGCGTAAGCAACACTAGCCGTGCGCCGCTAAGCTTGACGGTTCGTGCTTCGCCGGTTCTGGTTCTAGTGTTGCTGGTTTCCGGCCGAGACGGGAGACTTTATTCATATTTTGGGTGATAATAAAGTGATGTGCACGTATTGTAGCGCGTGCGTTGGCGTTTCGCAAGACACACAAAAAGAAACAAAAAAAAAAGGGAGTGAAAGGGCCCCCAACAACCCGGAGGCGTTAGGGAAAAAGCCACCACTTCAGTGTGTACGTGCCCAGGCCCAAGTGACCCCCAAATACAGCAAACAGAACTCTGCGAATGCAGTGAGTTAGGCAGCAAAACACTCAACGCTACTCAATAGACGGAAGAAACGAAACGGAAGGTCTGGTCTATCTGGCTTTGGGTAGGCTAGCGGTGCTCAAGCCGAACTGCTTGCTCTGCTCGCAATGATCCCAGAACCCAGAAGAAACCGTAAACCTAGGGGCTAGTGTTGAAACCGAAAGCTTTTGCACACGCCCAAGGCCCGGCCCCCGCCGCAAAAGACTTATCCACCACATGTGCCCACAAAGTCAGTCCCGGTCGGTGGACGCGCGACCTCCTGCAAATAATAATCCATATGTTTGCGACTCTCGTAATCCCACATACTGGTACGTATGACAACCCGTTGTGTGTTTGGTCAGATCGTACGTAATAGCCAGGCCGCTGACGACGACGACGACGACGACGACGACGGTGGCCGTTGGTCCACTAGATCCACCATCGCGGCACCCCCTTCTCTTCTTTTCGGCCCGGTTATGCCGCTTTGGCGTGTCTCGTTGAGCGCGTCTGCATAGGCAGCACATATATTGGCGCAGTTGGTGGTGTCGGGTAGCAGTCACTCTGGGGTCTGGATCCAGTTGCTGAAGCACATTACCAGCAACCGGCAACAACGGGTATTAGGCGCGCATAAAGTGCAACATGTTAGTGTTTTTGCTGATCCAGATGAAGTGCTTTGCAAAATGTGTTTTTTTCACCTTCACCAATCCAATTCAAATCCCGCGATCGCGGGAAAATAATGAAAATGAAACGTAGTAGAACCGGCAGATGAGCAGATGATGAGCAGATGATGATGATGATGATGATGATCAAGAGAGAGGATGGAGCAAGAACAAGAGAACATAATGGTAAACATAGGTAAACAAACTGTCGTCCAGACACCATCATGGTCGATCTATAGTTTGTATGTGAAGAAAGAGAGAAAGAGAAAGAGATAAGAAGAAGAAAGTGAAATGCGTAGCCACTTCGTCTTTCCACCTGCCATGCCCATTCAAGAAAGAGAGATGCATAGAAGCAGTCAAGGAAGACGAAGACGAGACACAAACCACGGAATGTGTTGGAGGCACATGATGATGGGATGGGCACAGCATGTGGATTCGTTTCGGCCGGCGAGACCAGGACCAGGAGGGGAGCGGGATGAGTGGAAAAGTAGTTTAACTTGTTGGCGGTGGCCCCGATATCGTTGTTGTCTTACGAGGCTCGTTGCGGGAAGGGCTAGGAGGGGGTCCTACCAACGGCCCCCCCACTGCCCACTGACCATGAATGAGAACACAGAGGAAAGCGAAAAAAGTTATCAAAGAGGAAATGGTTGAAAACGCAAGCGAAGAAAGGCCTCATTCATAGGGTAATGGGGTGAGCGGAGCATCGCTTCGCCGAGATTGATCAGTTCTTGGGGAAGCATAAACCGGGCGATGGGAACTTCAGACAGATTACTGAAGCAAAAGCCAACAAAAGATCAAACACAGCACGATCACTGGTGATCACTGGTGGATCGCTTCTTGCTGCTGCTGTGACGTCGTTCCAAACACTTATCAATCGTTCGTACATATGCGGGAGGGTTATGCGGGAGTTGTGATCAAGCACGTCGCGAGCAGCGTGGTGGCGTTGGTGGCACGGAGGAGTACGGTCGGCCCGATGACGAAATACGGGCGGCGGAGATGGAGAAAAGGAGACGAAAAGAAAGAAAGAAAGAGGAAAAAGTAGGGGAAAGTGATATCATGACACATATATCGAAAAGAAATGTCTGCTTTCTTTCGCCGGACGGTTGCTCTGTGTTATGATATGGGCCGCGCAGCCTCCACCATCGTATGAGCTGCGTGCGGCACGCCACACGAGACTATGCAACATACATACACCCCTCGCGTTACATAATGATGCTAGGAGAAGAGCGATGCAGACGATGCAAAATTTAGTCGGCGTACGACAGGGGGGGGTTGGCCGACCGGCCAGCCGGCAGGGATCGAATGAAACTGAAAGCTCCAAAGGCCTGGCACAACAACAACAACAGCCCGTTTGCACTTAAGCAATCAAAACGGACCTCGTAGAGCCGCTTGTGGGTGGGTGATGATGATCATTAATCGGTGGTCCCATTCTGCGCTCCAGATTAGGAGGTGGCAACAAGCGAACAGCATCGCGCATAAGGGTGAATCGCTGTCGACCAATGATCGATAGGTGCTCTTAGATGCTTTTAAATATCGATAAGCATTGGTACCAAGGATGATCAATCGATCAATCGATAGTTACTGGCCATTTAATTGGCAGGATACTTCCCAGTTACTGTTCCTGCAGCTCAGGTCACAGCATACTTTAATCGTTTCTTCATCGTGCACATTGCGTAGTAAGTCAATCAGGGTACCTTTGCCGCACAGATCAACTGAATAGCTATGAACGGTGGTTAATTTATGAATCTGTAGAGTGTGTTTCCGGCGCGCTTGTGTGTGTGTGTGTGTGTATATTTATGTCTTCGAGAAATGGTTGATATCCTTAAGCCTTGGTATTTGGTTGTAGAATGACACATTGATTTGATTGGCTTCCATTACATCTAGCTCCACTTCTTCTCTTTTCGCTTCGCTTCTTTGTTACGATAGTTAGTTAAATTCCCTAAACAAGTTATCAGCATCGCTATCATTTTGTTGTTGGTGCCATTGGCCCGTCCTCACCCTTCCCCTTCGTTCCGTTAACACATTATGTACCATCCTACACACAATTGTTCCAGCGTTTTGTTGCAGGCGTGGTAGAGCCCACGATCAGAAACATACTACGAGCCACGCGCTGTAGCATGTGGAGTACATACTTCCTACACATTCACTCTCGCCACCGAGCCCGATCGTAGCCAAACCAAATGGTGGCGGCGAGTAGTTCCGGGCGATATGGAGAACAGATGGAATAGCAGCTATTTTGGGGATTCGGGTTTTTTTTTTCAAAAGCAGCGATAAGAGAGATTGCGCTTGGGAAAGGAAACGAGAGGAGATCGGTTCTAGAGGGTGGGAGCCATTGTGGTCACCAGCACCCAACGCCTTGTCCCAACTGTTCGTGTATATCACCTTTTCAACAAGCCAAAGGTAAACGTCAAGCCTACTACAAAGTCCACCAAAAAGGACTACCCTTTAATATATCTAGATTAGAAATAGATCCTCGCCGCAATTGCACAACACTTGGCTGGTCATCGACAAACTTTTCCTAACACATTCAACGTATAAGTTTGGCCGTAGAAATGTGCTATTTCTCGTGAGTGTGTTTGGCAGACAGCACAAACCAATCAACTGTGTCATCTGTCGCCATCTTAACTGCTGCAGATGTCTTTCGAAAAGAGTGAATATTTGAATCGAAATCCCGCTACTAAAAAGAGATAGTTACACAAATGCTTTCTCTGCTCCGGTTTTGGTTGGAGTGGCCGGCCATAAACACATGGTTCACAAGAGTTTGCCTGTTCTGTTCTAGTGCTGTTGTGCCTGCTACATTTCGTTTCCGTTATCCCATCCTTTGAAATCTTCAATACAAAAATATATGTATGTTTGTATGTATGTATATATGTATATATATATAATATGTGTGTTATGTTACATGCGTTACGGTATGTTATTCCCAGTTATGCCAGCCATTCGCAGCCACGGTACGGTTCGGTTCGCACACCTAGGAACAGTTAATTGCCACTGACGATATCTGCTAAGAAAGGAAAAGGAAAACCCCCTTTCCCCAGAGCCGGCCGATAGCCGTTTTTGTAACAAAAGTCAAAACCATCTATCAACGATCCTTTTGGCTTGGACTCTCCGTTTTGCACACGCCAGTCTGACGTGTAGGTTTTTTGCAGAGGGGTATATGTTATGGTCTATCAGGTTAGCTTACGAATAAGTGTTTACGATAGTAATAATGTGATTGTTTTACGTGTTATTCATATGGCCGCTTTCGTCACACGCTGTGTTCTCACAGCTTTGTCACTAGGTTTTTGCGTTTGCTTTTTCGATTGTTTTGTTTCATATTTCCGCGCCCGCGTTTCGTGATACAAAAACCGAATAGGAAACAAGCACGTGACCCCCGTGTACGGCAACACCTGTACCGGGACAAGAACATTTTTACGCGCGGAGGGGGCAGGTTTGGTGTAATGCAACGATAAAGGTAAAACGCATGGCAATCAAAACTATGTGCTGCTGCTGCTGCTACCTCTATATGCAGTGAAGCATCTAAAGCACCCTTTATACTACCTGCACGAATCAAGCGCATAACATTACTGATTTAGTTGGATGGAGCAAGTTTCGCAAACGTTGTATCCGCTTCATGTGTCTATTCTCTATGATCTCACACGCCTATTGGTGAAGGATATTACAGTGAATGGGTACTTATGCTAGTATCCTGGATTCATATGCGCTACATACATACCAAATCATCCACACGCACAATCACACACACACACACACACACACACACACACACACACACACACACACACACACACATACATATACTTTACAGTTGCTAGTCAGGTGAAGTTAACAAGCAGGAACTTTAAGCGAACCACACCATCATAACGGCCGAGATGCGCGCAGGGCGACTGTAACAAGAGTGGCACAAGACATCTCCCCCAGCACAAACGTAATGGAGAAACGTAATGGAGAGAGGAGATGAAAGACACTTAGAACTATGCTTTCCACTGGTTCTCCACTTTCGATTGCTATTCGATGTCGCGATGTCGCTGGAAGGCTGTGTTGCTTCAAACGTTAAATCATTGATTCATTCAAACTCAACCGCAACAGATTTAAAAAAATTCTTTTCGTTTTGATGAACAACAAACATTTCCGGATATTGTGCGACCATCAACTCGCGAAAGGTAGGAGGGAGCCCATTGCAACGCCATTCTGGTGAAATTAGTACACTCTATACTATATTTGAAGACTTAACCACGCTCGCCCCTGGCTATTGGTTTAGCAAAAAAAAAAATAGGATCGATTTGAATGAAGGGACGATATAGTGAATGATGAAGATAATGATCGCCATGATAGTGATGGTGAAGGTGAGAATGGGCTTAACATGATCATCGACGGCGTCTACTAAGTTGGATGCGTTCTATGCGTTATCGTGTCATATATATCGGAGAAATGGACAATCATGATAGTGCACATGTGTAGTTAAAGAAAAGAATGCTGATGATGATGATGGTGATGATGATGGTGATGATGAAGGTGATGAT
>NC_064874.1:56615796-56663296 GCF_943734745.1 Anopheles darlingi
AAAACACATTCCGGCATCAAACAACGACAACAAGAAACTGACTCATGAAGTGTATCCAAGAGACGCGCATCACTTCTAGACCGAAATTCTCGGATGAAAAGGGAAAAAATAACAAAAATCATCGAACACATGCGCACACGATGGCTCCAGCCGAAACGCAAGAACAACGCACTGTGAATGACGACACGGGACGCAGAAAAGATTCAGTCCCGGCCAGTGGACACGCTAGACGCCAACAACAAAAATGGCTCGATCTCGGCTCGTTCTTGGCCACCTTTTGGAAACGAAAACGAAAATAAAAAAAAAAGCCGAATGCCTTCTTCCAGAATATTGTCCGTGTGTCCACCCGGAATAGAATCGAAGAGAGTGAGCCACACACGCACACAGCCAAATAGCACACTCGCAGACGATGCACCAACACTCATCGATCAATCTTTTCCTCCTAGAGATTCTAACACCAGACACACCGCGGACACACGGATGCTTCTTCGAATTTCTCTCGCTTCCCAGCGTTCTGTGTTCCTGCGATTGAAGGTACGTTGTATCTATCTGTACTGGCCCGGAACCTTAGCACCAAGTACCGAAAAGGATTTGAACCGGGCGAAAAAACTTTTATCTCTCCCCGAAAAAATCGCCACAAAAACGAGCATTTGTTATCGAACACCGGGCGCTTTCTTCGCACTTCCTGTTGCGCTCTCTTCAAGGATATTCCGGAGCCATCTCGCCAGGGCCCAGTGGGTGAAGACAACGACGACGACAACGACAACCACGAACGAGCGATGCGGAAATCCTCACACACAGAGCGAAAGCGCTACACTCTGTTGCTCGCTGGCCACGCGCTGCGCCCCGTTCACGTCTCTCTTTGTTCCGTATCCAAACGGAAAGTCCTTGGACGCTCGTTAAACGACAGGAAATGGCAACGCACAAACATATGGCCAGTACTAACGCACACGTTCTCTACACCAAGCACGACGACGGACGCTGGATTTTTTTTTTTTTGTTCGTTTGCAGTCATCATTCTCCGTTAGTTTCACTCGTTTTTTATCTGCTATACTAAAGTCCCTCAATTTTACAGTTCATTGCACCAACGACGGTGGCGGGCGCCGTACGCGACGCGGAGAGATGGAGAGAACTCCGATAGAATTTACACTCGTTCCAGCGGACGACGTCCCGGAGTCGATACAACACAAAAGGATTCACACAATTTCATCTTTCTCTGCACATGCATATTCGAGAAACTGTCCACCGCAGCAGGCGCTGTTTGGAAAGGTGATTCATCACGGGGTGCGCGACGCGGAAAGGTTAGTTTCCGGGAAAATGGTGTCTTCTTTGCGCCGCCGTCTACTGCCGTCGCCACAACACACTCTTCTGGCCGGAATAACGACCAAGGGTATCCGCCCAACCTCGGCGCGCAGACCATGCATTCCCGGAACCAAACCTAAACCGGGAGTACAAGGTCGTGAGAACGGGAAGGCGCCTCACAACCTCGAAGAATTCGGTGGAAACACAGTCCCATCGAATTGGCTCCAAACGAAAGGAAAAATAATGAAATGTTCCTATGATTGGAGCGCTTTGCTGCTGCTGCTGCTCTTGCTGGACACCGTTTTGCTGCGGACACACGGCACTCGCCGGGAACTTACTCTTGCTCGCGCCAACTCTCGCACACGACTGTGTGCACGACGACGCACCAAGCGACGGTAACACGCACAAAAATCGCCCCCAAATCGCACCTCTCTCTCGCTCTACTCTTTTTCTCGGCGAGAGACTCTCGTACCTCCGCGCTTCACACACACCAACGAACACGCTGACGCGCGCATGCTCCCTTGCTGCACGCGGTTACAGGCGGACCGCATCTGCCGAAGATGTGTCCCCGGTCGCCGGTGAAACACACGCGCTTCAGGGAATGGAACAAAGCATGGCGATCGTGCCCAGTCGGAGCCAAATCCACCAGCATATGCATTGCCATAAACATGATACTTGGTTTAATTCATTCTAGTCGTGGAAAAGACGACTTCTACCAAAAGCCTGCTACGGTTTCTTCTACGAGAGCACAGCTGTGTTTGTTAGCGCCATTTGTTGGCCTTCTCTCGCGCTCTTTCGTTCTCTCTCTCTCTCTCTCTCTCTCGCTTTCCATCAGGCCACAACAACGCGCTCCTTCTTACTCTTTTTCGTTGCGCGTTCTGCCGGCGACAAACGCTTGTATATATATCACGTATATATTTGCCAGACGGCTCCCCTCCTACTGCACCCCCTTAATGTACCAAAACATGCGGCGAAAGGACGACTCCCTCCCACAGGACTCGCAACTAGGGTTGATGGAACAATAGTTGAAGGAGCCTGTGCGCACCTCCATGGCATTTGTGTTGCTTTGTTTGTTTATAAAAACGATTTTTTTTGGTAACAGTCGCACCAGTGGCAGAAAAAAATCGGATGAAAGAACTCGGCCCCCCACCGCGTTCAGCAGTTGGATAACGCGATCGCGAGTTCTGTCTACCACCGCTCTTTCGTATGGCTTTGCTTGGTTGCGCACCAACACTGAGGGATATAGAACGCCACCAACACCAACGCGTATCCGCTGGGTTCAAAAACATTTCCGTCGGCAGACGACGACGCGCACGCAGTTAAACAAAGAGGTTCCAAAATAAAACGCATCGCTTACGTGCTCGGCGCCGCGTATGGAGCGATACCGATAACGCTCTGAAAATTTGGTTCGGGATTTTTATGAATCGTGGAAAACGGTCCACATTTGTTTTTTTTTTTATTTCGGCGCGTTTTTAGCGTCCCCCCGACCCCTCCCGGCTGATCTTTTAGCAAGTCGATTCTGTCTTCACCGGCACTTCTTCAGTCAAAGCCGAACACCAGAATCCAGGATATGCCAAAGCCAAAACATTTGCGCAAAGCCCAGCAGCAGAGGACCGGCAACCCTCAAGGCTCAGGCAAAACCAAAACTACCGCCAGGCTGTAAATACGAACATTTCCAACGGCAACGCAGCAACAACCGGCAACTCCCAGCTACCACAGCAACCATCAAACAGCCGCCAACTTCGCATGGCTTTTCCTGGCTGGCAAGTATCCTGGCTCAACGAAATGGCTGACTCTGTATCCTTCTCTTTCATTCCCTGCTCCCACAGTCCAATACACACATACACGCGCACTATGCCGTGCGCGTACACACACAGACGGATTGACTCGGCGAGATACATTATTCATGGGCTTATATTATCCTGCCGACCGGCTGAGCGTCACCCTACCCAGGATCCTTTTCCTGTGACGACGACGGAAAAACCCGGCCCGTTATAGCCACCGTTAGCCAAAGCCTAGGGTATCCGCGCGCTGATCGTCCGCCCCGGTGCTCTCTGCCGGTTACTCTCGCTTCCCTTCTGATGTTGTTACCCTGAACGCAGCCCTCCCGCCTCAATGCGATGTCCTGGAAGGACTCGAAAGTCGAAAGAAGGGATAAAGTTTTGCACCCTTTTGGAAAATCCCAACAACGCCGGTCGTAACCGGGGTGTTTTTGGCTCAACCGAACCTATCGGGGTGTGTGTGTGTGTGTGGTGAGTGTGTGTTTGTGAACAGCAACGCATACCTGGTGTTTAATTGTACGACGACGGTTGGGGTGGATAGAACTGGAAGCTTCCCCCCTCTCCGCGCTCCCTAACCCAAAATGCACACAAATCGAACTAGACGAAAATTACTAGTGAATTGCAAATGCTCATCGTGTTTTTTCCCAATGATCGAATATCCTTTTTCTCAAATCATTTTCCTTCACCATGGCAACCTATAGTAACCACATTGGAGATATACAGACACTAGTCAAATTGGTTACGATTTCTAAGTTACCGTAGTGCGCAATGAATGAGGCTTTGGTAAACCTTCCATAATTTTTTCTATCAGTGAAATTGTTTGTTAAATGTCAGCCATCCTCATTCTTGCTGTCATACGCACCATAGGCTAATGGAGGATAGAACGATAGTTATGTTCTATCATCCTGACTGATATCAGCCCATCAGCTGCTCATTAGCGAATATCCTCATAAGGCGTCAAGCCAAACCCGCCTGGCATTATAATAAGTCCAAATAATCGTTAACACTATGCGATAACACCTAGTGCACATCTGGGAGCAATGTTACCAGCGACAGACGCGGTCGATCTTCAGAGGCCTTCCAACAGGCCCCTCAATTTTATGATTAGCACATGTGCAAAAGCTGCTTCTGTTTAACTCATTTATGTTCAGCTCCTGCGTAGCACAACAGCAGCAACAGCAGATATTGCGATGACTTCATACATTTAACATGATACGCTTGCGGCAGACAGCTGGGCGTGAGTGGAGTGAGGCTGTAAAGCAAAAAGAAGAAAAAAAATACCCGAAAAACAAGAAAAATGAGCGTTTTATCAGTGTACAGCAGCTCCCTGTAGCATGAATGCTCTATCAATGCCACGCGCTGGCTCTGCGTTGTTGGGCCTCTCAATTCATCTGCTTCAGTGCGTAAATGGCTGCAGCCGGCAGCACGCTCACCGGATCCAAGGAGCCCGCGGTCGAAGTATCCTTGAAAGGCAGGCAAGGCAGCATCTGCCGATCTCCGGGGCACGTGTTGTTCCACCACTCCCGCCCGTGTGTGTGTGTGTGTGTATGAAGGTGCGTGAGTGTGACACTCGGTTTGGTATCATTAAAACGCTCGTTCCCTTTTTGGCCGCTTCCTTCTGGTTGCCCCAGTCACAAGCTGCGATCGGAGCTAAAGTATATTAAACTTCAGCTGCTGTTGCTGCCACTGCTGCCACATTATGTGGCCAGCATCTTTCACAAACCATCGATAAACATCGAGAGCTTGCTCCACGCCGATCAGCGATGACTTGGGCCATCGAGTAACAAAAAAAGAAGCATTTTTTGGGTCCTGCTTCCAGCAAGACCGGACACGCCTGATCCGGAGGCTACAGTACTATACCATCTGTTACGCGACACACACACACACACACACCCGACAGACGGAAAACGATCCAAGTCCACGGATGACCGGAGCGACTGGTAGGGATGGGTATTATTTTTTATTAAAATTAAACCAAACGGTTGATGAGCGGACCGCGTGTGCTAATCACTCGGTACGGGCGTTATACTGTGAGGCAAATGAGATGTAAGGCAGTTTTAAAACTGTATAAATTTGCATCAAATATCGTCAATCGATGAGGCGAGAAGCGAGTTTGAAGTGGTAAAACATCTGGCGCAAACAAACTGTCATAGGTACTTCTATATCTGACTTTGCGTACCACCATGTTGTCTGGAACCAGTCTAGGGTAGGGCACTAGATGTGGAGTATTGAACGGCAATAAGGTTCATCAACATTTACTCTAAGGGAGACATCGGACGGAAGAGCATTGTTCTATAAATAGAACGTAAATACAGTGGAGCCATTAAAAATGTGTTAACAATATTGGTACCGATCCCGTTATATGTGCCAGTATTACGAAGCGGAATTTTCTCTCAAGTAATGTTTTGCATAAAACTATAGCGATTTTTGATAAGCTATCATCTTTCAAAGTTTGTAGTGCATAATCGAACACTCCGAGCTCTGGCTTCGACAACTGATTAGTTGTTTATGTCTTGGAAAATACCCCATGAGTAAAAATTAATAATAGGATATGGACAAGGATATGCCAACCTATGAAAAATCACAAAGACACTCGAAAAATTAGTGAGCAATTAGACGTTAGTGGTTGATGTGAAATGGAAACTAGAGCTTCAATAAATTACGAAAATGGTTGAAAAATGTCATCCTACACATAGACACTATATTACTTCTACTTGTGCAGCAGCTAGAGCCTCTATCAATTGATACAACTAAGAGGAGTCCGTCCCCGACGTTCACATTTTTGCGTTCGATGCAACTTGTGGTCCTCCTTCTCTTCTCTGTTTCCATCGCGCCCTCGCATGGTCACGTTTGGTAGAGCTGTCGTACTGCCGTACGTACACCCTCCTCGTACCAGAACAGACCGAGCACCGCGCATTGGCGTTTCCGGCAATGAAGCTGGGATGAGCACGACCCTGATCCGGGGTGGCGATCCAACAGACAACAACAACAACAGAGCATAACCGAACGAGAGATGCCATGGGGAGCGAGAACACCGCGTAGTTCGTCGTCGTGGTCCGCCTGGGCTCCAGACAAAGAACAATTCGCATGGCAAAAAGTTGCCGTCGACGCCGCCGCTGCCGACGCCGCCGCCGACGCCGCCATCTCACTTCTGCCGCCCTATCCTTCCATTCGTTTGGCCACCTTTGCGCAAGCATGCACCCCCACCCCAGAAAGGTGCTGCTCGGCTCGGAGACTTCTTCCTTGTGCCATTCCCTGGGTAGGATGGAGTCGTGTTGGGGGGGCAGTTATCGGGTTCAGTGAACTCCAGGAAGCCAGCAGGGACGAATGGCTCGATTCCACTGCGAAGGGCAGCAGCAGGCCGCTTGACAGAGAGAACTCAGCTCGCTCGTGCAGATGAATTGTTCTGTTCTTCTGGTTGGTTGGTACCTCACGCTCTACCAACACACTCGTTCGTTGATTCTCGCTCGGGCGCGTGTATGTGAGCGGTTGATGTATGAGTTCAGTTTGTGGTTCAGACAACGGCGGCTGCGGCGGTGGCTCTTCGGGATAGTAGCTTCGATATTGCCCCGGCCACTATTAACCATAACGGTGGCTGACTCGCTGGCTGGCTGGCTGGCTGATTCGGGAGATAGAATGTGGAAAATCTCTTCGAAAACAAACCTTGACAACGCTGGACGACAAATGGACTCTCTCGTCTGAGTAACGTTACCGAGAACCCGAAAAAATAAAAGTTAAAATAACATATCGAATGCTCAATGAATTAATCTTCAAAATCAAATCACCTACTGGAAACCTTTGTAGCAGCTTAATTGTAGAATAACCTGTTAATAACCAGTTAGCGAACCAGATACACTAAAGATGTACAATATCGCATATCGCTTAAAGTGGAAACACAGAAAAGATAACACCGCAAGAGTGTGTTAAAAATGGTTACATTATTAGTAAATTTTAATTAGTTTGTACACTAGAGTAAAAAAACAAACTTCTGATCTAACAAAGAATTCATCAATCACACCTAAAAAGCACATCTTATAACAAATAATTTTATGAAAAAGTTCCGACGCTGGAAAAACTTTGCTTTCCTGTCGAAGCAAGGATAATAGCAAAGCAAAACCTGGAACCGGGCAGGACATCCAGGCCGGGCCCGGCATCAATGTGTGCGTGTTGGCAAAACTCCTGGGATGCCTGGTACTGGTGTGTGGATCGGTAGACGCGGATACCAACGGCGCAACGGTAAAACCGTACCACAGTTGGCAATAAGGATTTCAGGATTTCTCGTACCTCATACCTAGCCTGGCCCAAAACCCAAAGTACTCGAACACCCGAACAATGCGGAGTTAGATGAAAAAAAGTTAATGCTAGAAGGGGTACGAACACATTCGTGTTTCGGTCTCAAAATGTGGTGACTAAAAAAACAAGAGCACCACTCTAGACAGGAAATTAACGGAAAGAATGCTGAGAAGAGAGGTTGGCGGCCAGGGTCGGTCTCAGGACAAAGTCGTTAGAGATATACTGGAAACATTGTTTAAAAAAAACACTAGAACCAACGGTCGTTTGATATTGTGTTAGTACTATGCATAAAAAGAAAGTTAAATGGATTTGAAATTGCTTTAAAAAGTAGCACTGCGGGTTTCGATGAACGGAATATATTTTGAATTAAACCGGATTCTTGCAGAAGATGTATCATGCAAGACGTGGAAAACTGGATATTTATAAATATATTTATGAAACGTTAACAGAACTGCAGAACTGAGTTAGCATAGCCAACATATTGTGCTCAAGAAAAGGAGAAAAAAACCCAGATACACGACGAAACAGAGTAATAGTAAAAGGAAGTTCCTAAAAAAACGAAAAAGCGACGTAATTCATCCCTTACCGAGGAAGACAAAACAAAAACAAACCGATAGTTTATTATTGCTTGTGAACCATCAGCGTAACGACACACATATGCGCACTGCATATGCGTATACAGCTCAGCGATCGTAGTCGTCTACACGAGATCATCTACACGAGATCATCGGAGACTGTGCAATGCTTTCGCAAGTTCGCAGCGGAACTATCTTAACAACTACGGATTCCGCACTACAGAATCTCCCCTCACGCCGAATACAACCTGCAATCTCCGCTCTATCAAGTGCGTCAAACGTAAGATCTTAATACGGTTGGGCAAAAGAGTGCAAAAACCGAGAATGATCTACTGCCTTGCGTTGGTACCGAAAGAATCACCGCGGGTCAGGGGTACTGTAGCGGGCTTTCTATTTCAGAACTTTTCCACTTTTCATACTCATCTTACCTTTGCTGCTGGCAAACCCACACTTAACCACACTCTGTTTCATGTCCCTTTGCTTTTTTTTATTCTTTTCGCTGTACTGCGCACACTGTGTTTACGCTCTTCTTCTTGAGGTGCTTGCTTTCCATGCCACCGTTTCGTGCATCTTCCTCGCTCTACAGCGCATTGATTGCTATTTCGTTTTATTTTGCCTCTCTTCGTCGCTTTCGCTGCTCGGGCATTCTTTTCGGCTTTCGACGGTTCTGTTCTATCTAGCTCCCTTCTTTTGTTTTGCTTTTTTGTTCCATCTCTCTTTCCACCTCTTCATCTCTCTTTCATTCATTCTTTCTTTCTCTTTTTTCTGTTCTTCTTGGTTTGTTCTCGTTTTTTTCCATTCTCTCCGTTTTCCACCGTTCCAGTTATTTCTTTGTTTACTTGCATCTTCGTGTTGCCCTGTGTATTTTGATCGTTCCCTAGTTGCGTTCCGTTTCCCTTTTCGTTCCGTTTCGATCTTCCCTTTCTCTTTCTCTCTATCTGCGCTCTCTTGCTTTTCTTTTTCCTCTTCTTTGCCTTTTGCTTTTCTTTCCCCCTATTTTCCTTCCCTTTACTTTTCCTCTCTAAACTAATGTTCTTGCCCTTTTTCTCTCCACTTCGTTCTCACTCTACCGACTGTTACGGCGCTTGCGGTCCTCTAGGTCTGCACTAGCGACACACACACACACATACACGCATACACATGTGGTGGTACGTTCCCTGTGTGTCGTCCGTTGTTGCTCGGTTTTCTCGGTCTCAGACCCAATGCTTCATCTTCTTCGTCATGACAGTTTCTTCTTTGCCTCCCAAAACTGCATCCGGTGTTCGTTCCGTTCGCGTACGCCCTGGGCTGAGCTGCGTCTGTAGCCAAGAACACGGGCACAAGCGAAGATGAATAATTGTTTAATCGATGTTTTCATTCCATTCCATTCACTTTCTCGCCTATTCCAGCCGCCACACAGCTACCACACACACACACACTGACACACACATGCATACAAACACTTCTTATGGTGGAAATTGCGTTTCCCCGTTTTCCATTTAAACGTGCCACCCCTGCCTGTCGTCACGGCCGTAGCCACAACAGTAGGCTGTGTGGTAGTGCTCTATGTGTATGTATTGCGCACGGCGGTCATACATAGGAGGTATACGCAGCGTTCGAAGCGACAACCCTTCGTTAGAAGCGTCAACCAGAAGGGTGAAGCTGGCATTCTGCCTTCTTTGGCAGAACCCGACAAACGAACCGGGCTGGCTGGCGCTGGATGACTTGCTCGTATCCAGCAACAGCACAGCAGAAGCAGCAGCAATCCACCGGCAGCCAGAGCCAGATCGCTGGACCAGAGATCCGTGCAGTGCTGCGAGTGCTGCAGTTGTGCGATGCTCGAAAGGGAAATACGAAAGGGAGAGCGACCATCATCATCATCATCATCATCAGTCCGTGCACGCACACACAAAGCGGCAGGCCGAATAAAATGCATCTTCCTCTAGGTACGGCACATGTGTGCGTGGACTGCTGTTGTTGCTGACGATGCCCCTTTCGTATACAATTCACCGCTTCCGAGAGATCCTTGGGCAGAACAGGAAGAGGCCATTGCTTAGTCTGCAAGGTTAAGCCTTGCTTTTCCACTTTTCCATATCGCTTCCCTGGTCAGCAGCACTGTGTCCCCTTCTCCAACAACCTCTCACAATCTCTCTCATTCCATCTATCACTCTCTCTTTCTCTTTCTCTCTCTATCACACTCTCTCTTGGAGTTGAGGAAAAATCCAGGGACCAGAATGGAGTCTCCCGGTTCATATAAGAACGTCCCTGTTGTTCTGGCGCTTCAATCAGACAAGGGTGAGAGAGAAACGATATTAATGACACTAATTCCACTAAACCCATGGGCACATGTATGTGTGTGTCAATGTGACCGTATGTGCACTTATGCTCGAGCTGGATTAGGGCGGAAGGAGGGAGCGAATTATGTTCGGAAAGCAGAGCAAAGAGAACAACAAATTGATGCATGGTTTGTCGGTCGGTTGGTTCGATGTGTCCTCAGAGCATCAACACATGGAACACGCGATAACTTATGATGCGTGAGTCATACGAATGATTAATTATTGCTTCTTTAAATGTATGCTTTAATCGCGTCCTAGCGGCCTTGAGTACTCTGCAGATCGTTCATCAGACACTTAAAAACAAACATAACAATCACTACTTCTCTAACTCCCTCTACTGGACTGGAAATAGTTTTCCAAAACAAAACAAAAAAAAACACACAAACTGGTGTCTGGCATGTCTGTAGACGAGACACATAGGGGCTCGAGAGGTCGTCGAGTACCGATTACCGGGGGTGTGCGTTTTTCGAGATGAAAACACCGTACCGCGCCGGGTCTCATCATCTACGGCCGATCGATCGTAGCGCGCGGAAGGATGAAAAATGTTTGGTGGCCGGAAACGGATGTTCGGTCGGTCGTCGGTACGCCGTCGTGTGTCTGGAATAATATTCCCCGGGTCCCGAAGTCACTGATCCACGTTGTTGGTGCAGCACGTTCCCGTCTGCGGCGTACGACTCGACAGCAGACAGGACGGGCAGGAGTTGCTGCTGCTGCTGCTGCTGCTGTCTGGCACACCTCCTCCGTTGATCTGCCGCATGTTCCGACACTTTCAAACCCCGAAAACCCCAGAAGTTATTTCTGGTCGACTCTTTCTCGGTCTGGTTCTCGCCCCTTCGGTTCGGTTCCGTTCCGAAAAAACCCGCCCCCCGGCATATGGCATGCCAGCCAGGGGCCCGCGTCTGTCCGTGTGCCCGGGGGTGTATTAGTATGTTTTTGCGTGTCGCAGATGTTGGCATGGCGACCGACCGACCGACCGACCGTGGTCTCCATTTTCCGCCCGGCCCGGGAGAGGAATTGAAATTCCCCGGAACCCAGAACGCAGACCGAGACTCAAGTGCAATGAGTCATTGGAAGGGGGTCAGGAGAGTGCGCGAGTGCGCGTTCTGAGACACGCCCAGGCTGTCCTGAGGTACTGCGGTGGCAGTACCAATGGTTCCCCAGATTCGATACCAAATCGAATGACATTATGCTCCCGTTTGTGATGGCAGGAATTGATGATTTGAATGAACCGTCATCTTCTTCACGATAGAAGCACACAAAGTCAGCACTCTATCGAGGGCGGAGGGAGCAGTGCATTTTATTATTGGTGATTTTCAAATGCACCACTTCCGCAGACATTGCAGACAACAAAAGCAACGCCGTATTGGAGCCCCCCCTTCCAACGATGCAGCAGCAGCAACCGAATGCCGGCCGGCGAGAGAAAGAGAGAGAGAGAGAGAGAGAGAGAGAAATTGCGAAACGCGCCAGACGACGCTGCGCGCTGCTGTAATGTCGCCAGACTAGACATAAACATACACTGACACACACCCACGTGAGCCGGTGTACACAAAGGAGAGTGCCGCGGTACACATAAACCCTGGGGTTTCCAATGCGCCAACGACAGCATTTCGCACCCGCAATAGCCCCCTCCCTCCACCCCATCACACTCCTGCGTAATACTGCTAGCGACGCAGACGCGGCTGATTATACGTTCTGAGTGAGCATTTATTCATATTTGTACAGCGGCTTTAAGCTTACGGTGCAAAGTTATTGCTAAAATGCATAGCATCAAAGGAACGATCATAATGATCAATAAACTACAACTTGATCAAAACATCGCTATCTAACCTCGCTGTTCAAAATTAATTGCGAATCAAGTCGTTATGCTGTTTGCGGCCGCGTTCACTAGCCCATCGGTCGAAGTTGCCCACATCGGCAACCTCCAATCATCCAAGTATGCCCGGCAGGAGCGAGCCGGTTGTTTTGCAGAACATACTTTCAGAACTCTCAATGACAGCATTCCATCTTTGCTCCGCGATCCGACGACCGATGCCCCATCGCCGATTCTTGACCCTGGAAAAGCTCATCGATCTTCCAGCTCTTCCTTTGCGCCGTAATTCCCTCGAATTCCCCATTCTCTCTCTCTTCTCTCTCTCTCTCTCTCTTTCTCTCTCTCTTCTGCCTTTTTTTGCGTCCATACATCGTGCTTCTTGCTCGTAATTTTGCGCGCTTCCCTCACGCGGTCGTTGTCGTTGCTGCTGCTGCTGCTGCTGAACGCACGAAGCGATGGTGGCGCGAAATGGTTTTGGATCTGTATCTGGGACTCTCTTCGCTGTTTCTCCACCCCTTCTCCGTCTGGCCACACACACACACACACACACACAGAGCCGCTGTTCGCTGATGTTGCGATTTTTTTCCATGCCAGTTGCGGGCTCTGTGGCAGGCTTGGCTGTTGCGATGGTCAACCCTAGCAACCGAGTTGGTTCAAAAGTTAGTCATAGCCGACCGTTTCGGGCCTACTCCCGTTCCGCGCGCAGTGTGCGCATAAATTACGTACACGTTCCGACATAAAATGGACTCCAATCTGTTCTTAACACGATATCGAACGCTACCTAATCGCCATGTTGACACCTCATGCAGGTGGGGGGAAAGAAAAAACAATCTTTGGCCTAACTATGTAAGAAACCATGTAAGGAAAACAAAATCCGACACCCGAAACACGAGATGCATTGAAACGGCGGAGGTGTGTATGGAGAGATAGACCTGCATGATAGGGGACAGGTTCAAACGACTCAACATAGGACTAGCGAGCTGTAAGTAGATACAGGCGTTCGTTTAAGTAACAAAGGGAGAAAGCAAAATGGTTAGCAATAGTAAAAACAATTTACAAAAAAAAAACGGTGCATTGAATCGAACCAGCTTTCGGGCTCAAGGATACAAGGTAGCAGGCGGCGTATCCTGGCCAACAGTTTCTCCATTTTTTACCGACACCATATTCGTATGTTTCATTTGCTCTTCTTAATGACGATGTCTGTGAATATGGAAATTGCATAATGTGAATTGCATATTCATGAATGGCACGATGATTGTAATTCAGTTGACTAAAATATGTGAAATTAAATATAAAGAAAAAAAAACATATAAATACTCAAATCGGGTTAAATATCAAAGCGAGTGTTCAAATTTAAAACGCCTAATATCGGACACACTCCGGCTTCTTATATTGCCCCCTTATCTAGAAACTCCGGCGGTCCCGCGTATCCGACACGATGTTTTCACATTATCACATGTTTGCCAGGCGGACGACGCAAAATGCGCGTATGATTGATGGACAAATACGATCACCACGGACGCACACAAGCACCAATCACACCGTGCCACCCTAAGGCCCATTCCGACCAACGTCGCAGTGCATATGGCCGCCGGCGGTGGCGGTGGTGGCAGGACCGAAATGCGTTCAACACAACACCCGGCAGTTTGCCGGCAAGCAAGAGGAGTTGCCATACCAACGACGCCAGCAACGGCTACCGCTGCTGGGGGAGCCAAACAACGCGACGGAAAAAAAGTTATTAGTATTGGTGCAACCCCCTGACGCGACACGGGGCGGGGTGTGGTACGACACCCCCGGTACTAGGTCCAAACCGTGCCCTGGCGACTGTCGCTTAACGTTTGGTTCGACGTCAACCGGCGGCAGCTTGCGGGCTCAAGTGCACATCTGCCGTTTGCATTTCGCTTTTATGTTGCGTGCCCGGCGATATCGTTGGGACTTGCTGCAAGGGGAAAAGGGAACCACAGCCGCTGCCTGCTGCTTGCTACTGCTTGCTATCCGATCCTGTTTTTTTTTTCGTTCTCCTTTTCTTCTTCTTCTTCCTTTTCCCCTGCCCGTTCGCATCTCCCTGATACTGTTTCGGAGCGGTTGCGGTTCTAGTTCCCTTGCGCAATCCGAAAAGGGGGTGCCCAAAATGCGGCATAATGATAGGTCACTACAGCACCACAATCGGCGCCTCTGTCGAGAACCTAGGCGCAACTATGCGTGGAATGATAAGCCCTTCCGAACGACGGAGCAACCGCGTTCGCCGCTACCCTAGGGAGATTACACTTTGCGAATGAAAGCAAATCTGCATCACAAACCATTTCATCATCTAATCATTTCGGTTTTCCGCTTTCTGGAAACTTTTCGAATAGTATGCTTCTTCTGCAATCAAAAATCACTCAAATGGTTCGTTCCCCTCGTCATGACGAGAGTCTCATTCGCGCGACATTGATGTATTGCGTCGATGATGCTTGCACACCCGATGGCCTTGTCCTGCTGGCGTTACATTTAATGGCCCTGAATTTTTCGACAACACAGCATTCTTTCTATATCAATCCATCCAGAAATACCCCTTTGCAGGACTGAGAGGGATATCCGCAGTATGAAGATGTTGACGGGTTCCCCTGTATCATAAAAGACTTAGCGAAAGAGTTTATCGTCGCATTAAGGGGGGGCTTCGGTATTTTATTTTATTTCTTCGCATTTACTTTTTACATTTTTTTATGAGTGCTTATTCTTTCAAGAGTATTGTGTAAAATTTTGGGATCAATCGAAGCAAAATTGTCAAAGATATTGATTTTTGAACATCCGCTTTTCATACTAGGCTCAATGCATCTCTAAACTTTGAATCGCGATTCCCAAAACCTGCGATTTCAAAGTCGGTGCCCATCGTAGCATGAAAACTACTGGACCGATCGTTTTGATATTTTGAATACATAATCTGTACACTATTTGCCAGGTAGCCCCGTCGAGTTTTTATAAAAATTGTTGATACTTTTTTTTAAATAATTGTTTTAATTATGGAAAGTGTCGTTTTTTGAGGCAATATTGAAAAAAGCATCACTTTTTCAACTTAAAAAATATGCCAAAATTCGACAAATAGGAAATTTAACAAAAACTCGACGGGGCTACCTAGATTAACTTATAATCTAACAAAAGAATATTCATTTGTGTATTTATGATGACCCGGCACGTGGCTATGATGGGCACCGCAAAAAGTACATTTTTGCTAACTTGATTTTTGCTAACCCCAAAATAGAACCAAATATTCTTGAAAAGTTGTAGTTTAATATGACATTCACTTGAAAAAATTATGTGGATTGGTTTTTCCCTAAAAATCGTCAAAAATACGCCTTGTTTGGACCAGAAATAACCAAAGCCCCCCCTTAACTGACATAAGGCGCAGCACATAAACATAATAAAGATTCACTACTCATTAGTTGAGAAGATCTGTGCGGTTTTTGGTGTCCTTTAATCGCAGACACTGCAGTGCTTTTCCCGTTGTTTTTGGGAGCTGCATAATCTCTAGCCAAATTTTCATTCAAGCTTTACCATTGCATTCCCTTTTGAGTGTTAAGGAGTAACGCATTTTTTGGCAAATTATATGTAACAGGCAGTAGACGTGTTCCAACTACTTATGCGGATTTACATGAACTGCTGCAACTACTTATGCGGCTGAGCGCTTTGGATGGCGTAATTTAATAAAAATACTACCTCAAACAAAGCGCTGCAATAGTGAATGGTTTACGTCAAGATGTGTTATGCAGCACGTTGTCCTACGACGACACCATATTGATGACCCCAAGTCATCAGAAGAAACAACCTAGTTATTAATGCAGCGGCATCAAATTTCCTCCCCTATTCCAGAGGGTACCACTACTCCTGCTGAATGAAATCCATCAATTAACCCTCCCATGACTTGTTTTGTGCCGGAAGTACATCATTCTTATTTGCCAGTGTACAAAAAAAAAATCAACATCCATATCAAAAATATTAACGAATTTCAAGAGGTGAATTTCTGACAGATTCCTGCCCCATTTGCTGCATGCGATTTTCTACAATGTCCGCACTTCGCCGGTAATCAAGTAAAATGTATAATAATCCTAAGCGATAGACGAAACAAAGGAAAGGTTGTCGACCACTCAGGAGGCTATCATGTGGTGGACGGCTGTCCCTGAATATCTGGAAAGATCTGACGCGGGGCTGACCAGCGAAACGAGCACAAAACTTCAGTGGACGCCATCTGTGTGTGCGCGCTGATTCCTGAACGCTGGAGTCGTGAAGCGTTGCGAAGTGGAGTGGTAAAGCAGACGCTGGAGCCTACTTCGATCGTCCGCCTCGTTTCGGCTGCTGCCTTGGGATACTTGGGATCCGTGCACGCCGGAGCCTTCTGCAACAGGCGTACAGCACCGTTGTTGTGGTTGCTGTTGGCCATCGAGGCAAAAAAGAAACCCACACACACACACACACAGACACACATACACCGAGGGACGAAGGCTACATCTCTTCTTCACGACTTTTTTGCTCTTACAACAAATTTAACGATCCGGCAAACGCAGACGCCACCACACTTTCAAGGTTTTGACCGCTCGGTGGAGCATCCTTTGTCTTCTCGATATTCCCGGCCCAGGCATCCATAGCAACAGTCACCAGACAGGCACCGTCCGGTGGTTCGTCCAGGGGAGTGGCACACCACGCGGACCACAGACGGTCGCACGTTGGTCGACATCTGCAAAGCGTGCGCTGCTGCTGCTGTGGCTGGCTGATAGTTGGCAGTGAGTTTGCTGTTACCAAGGAGATTTTTCAGCGCGAAATATTGGTTGGCTTCTTTGTCCTTCGCGAAAAGGATTCCACGCTTGCACCGATCGGCAGGAACGTTTCCTGGAATCCATCCCGCTTCCGTCTTAAGGAGGAATCATTCCGGAATGTGCGATAATCTGCGTGAGCAACGGGAACACAAGCGAACCAATCGGAACCTTCGCTAATTGGAACACATTTAGTGCACTCCGGAACGGAATCACGTAAACACGTGTTTATTTGCAGATTTGCTGGCCAGTACCATCGGTCAATGGTATCGCCGGTGCGCCGGTACTGCTTAGAAGATGAAAGAATCAAACAAAAACCTGTCGCACACTCTACATGTCGCAAAGGCGCAGACCGGCACGGTCATCGCCATTCGATTTATTGGGCTAATTAGGGACCCTGGTTCGGCATAAAAAAAATATACAAACATATTTATGACCACCCATGCATCGGAGCGGTGCAGGTAGGTAGACGGACCTCACCAAAATGAGCCTGTTTCAGGGGAGCGCTCCTACCTGCCGGACCGCCAATGGATGGATCGCCAAGGATCAAGAGCGGCATCCGTCGCTGCAGGTCTGTCTCGCGCAGTAGTTAAACGTTTCGCCAAAAACTATAAACCGGCAAATCCGGAGGATAAAGGACTGAACGAACGACCGGCGATCGAAGGTGATCGGACGGACGGCAACAAAAGACGCTTTCCGGAACGGCGCGTTCTCAATTGCTCTGTCCCTCCTCTTCTTCTGGCTTCCTTGTGTTTGTCCCTTTTCTGTTTTGTTCCTTTACCGCGAGCCTTGCACCACCTTATGGTGATAGTTGGCCCTGTTGTCAGGCAAAGACGATGAAAACCGATTTGAAAGGATCATATTTCGCTCTCTCGAGGACCCCGGGACGATCGGAATGGAGGACGGGCGAAGAGCAGTAAAAATGTATTATTTAAAGCTTTAAAGCATCTCATCTCCGGGAAGTACGGTTCACGTCGTAAGGATGACGAAGACGAACTGAACAGTAACAGCGGACCACCGGAATGAAGCCTGCGAAGAGGTTTCAGCGAAGAGAGGGCGAGCAAAAAAACACAACCCAGTGACACAGGATACCGAGATGCTGGTAGAAGATGCCAGTATGGAATGGAAAGCAGCAGCTTCGGGGGGATCGATGAAGTAAGAAAACAAAAAAAAGGAAGAGCGACCATCCCAATCCCAGCCTCTAAGCTCAGGACATTCGGTCGCACTGTCCTCTCATTCTATGGTTCCACCATCTCCCACAATCGTTCACCCTCTCTCTCTCTCCCTCTTTTCTTGTGTCACTAACGTGCTCCTTGGCTTTCCTGGAAAAAAAGGTCTGTCGACGCATCCATCCACCATCTTGTTTGTAGCAACAGGAGGAGCGAGCAGCAGCAGCAGCAGCAGCTACAGCAGGATAATGTTGTTCCGTTACAGGGTTACAGGGGTGTCATAAACCTATCCAGACGTTCCGCTCAAGTCTACCGAAGTGCGAAAGATTCCTGATATAACTGGTCAGTGAATAACCGATTGGAACAGGGAAGCAGCTACAGGAAGAGGATGCGCTGTAGGATGGATAACTACAGGCACACTCGGTAGGGATACGGAGTAACAGGTTCACTATTTGAGGCTCCAATTTTCAGCTCACATCGTAGACATTAACGACTCCGTCACACAGACTTTTCGTTTGGAGTCTATAACATCCCATACCTGATTACTTTCCCACCAGACAGTGGGAAGCGACCGCAGGTATTTGGAACAGCAAACAGCTTCATCAGACATCAGGGTCGCCCCGATTGAGGTAGAGTGACCAAACGGAACTGTGACCGATTTTTATCGATGTATATATGACAGCGGCCCCAGTGGCGGCAATGTTAGGCTTCTTATCGCAAAACCTGTCAACAAACGGGACGACATGGAACGATGTTAGCCGCCACGCTACCAATGTTCCAGTCCCAACCTATGCCAGGCCATCCAGCTCCGGCTGGACTGTGGATTGTACTCGAGAACATTCTCGGCAGGCAACATTTCTAGGCAACATTTACAATACACCTCTACTAACCCTCCACTAAGCCCTCACTCAGACCGCTGTTCGCTTTGTTTCGAAACGTTGCAGGTCTCGAATTTGATCCTCGAGCGAAGCAAAAAAGAAAAAAAAAGATCATTTTACTGCTCCATGCTCGCAGGTAGGGAACTGGCTGGCTTGGCCTGTGTACAGCCGCCGGTAGAACACCCTGGATGATGATGATCCTCGTTGAGTTGAGCTGAGAAGAGCAACACAGCAGCGAGTCCGATCGAAACGATCTTGGGAAACGAACCAGAGAGGAACACCGCACCAGGTAGGTAGCAGCCGCAACAGCGTCAATAAATCCTCGGAACCCGCATCGAAACTGCATCGGGGGGGAGTGCTGCAAGCGTTCGACCGACGATCGAGCAAAATGTCGATCGCGCAGGATCGCGCCTCGGGGTTCAAAATACAGGCGGCTACAGTCTGTTCCTGTGCCGAGAGGGCACAGACCCGACCATGGCTGGGCCATTGCACTCCCCCACGAGTACCCCATTCATGGGAGAGAGACCGCGTCGCGTCGCGTCGCGAAGATGCTATCCTTGCATCGGGCCCTCCCGCCCACCAACCCACGGTCCTTCCCTCCTAGAGCCCCCAAAACACGCTCATTTGAGCATTCCTGCAGCGGGCTCCGTACTGTGACCGTACGTACAGTCATGGTCACATTCTGATTCACATGCTAGCTGGATGGCCGGGTGGCTCTCTTTCTCATCTCAACTTCGTCTGGTGCGAGCGAGGAATTCCACGGTCCCTCCCCAGCAGAACCGGTTCGACTGGCTAGCCAGAACGGAACGGAAAGGACCGGACGAGGATTCACCACCCTGGATCGGCGCAAAATGCAGCACGTATGCACGACTGTATCGGGACGGACAGTACGAGCGAAATATGGCCAAAAAAGGGGGGAAGAAAATCAATAAATGTTCGCCGCAATATGCTGCTGCTGCTGCTGCTGATGTTGTTGCTGAGCAGAGCTGAGCAGACTGCTGTCTTGTACGTGTGTGTGTGTATCCGTGTGATTGTGAGTGGTTAGCATTTAGATTGGTCGTTGTCTTTAGAACAGACAACAGACGCGCGTCTGTAGTCCAACAACAAGATTGGCTTTCCTTCCTGTGTCTCCACCGCGTGTGGCCATGATGATGATGATCGTGGCCGGGCGCCTTCCTTGCGGGTTGGCTGGTTGAAGCGGACCGTTTCGTTTCGTTTTGGACCTTTCGGTAGTGCAGATCGCCAGCGCGAGGCTCGACAGGCGCGAGCAATGCCCCAGGGCGGTGAACTAACGAATCCAGCGCGCCGCGCCTCATGCCCGGTTCTGTTCTGTTCTGTTCTGTTCTGCCGATTATATATCCCTCGTGCAACCGTCGGCGCGCCGAACGGAGGAATGGTCCGTTTAGAACACGGACGGAACGATTGGCGTACAGTGCGGTACCGATCCATGGCATTACTATCGTGCGATCGTTGGAAACAGTATCCAAAAGGAACGTTACATCAAACATGGGCAGTAGTATCCGTATAATACAGCACAGTGCGAGATGATCATGATGCAGAGTGTACGAGCTGTAGTGGTAACGATCAACTTTCGCACTGCACTGTAGAAGCAGCGAGAGAACGCAGAACGCAGGAACGAAATGTGGAAAATGCAGCAAACTGCATCGCAAAATCTTCTTCATCTCCCGGTCCACCTCGGGTCCACGCATTCACATGCGTTCTAAGTTCCCTGTCCCCGTGCCTCTCGGCCAGAACGTTCTCCTGCCACAGATCATCTAGTGGCGAATGGAACGGGGGCTGCTGATGTTGTGATGATCTAGAGGCCGGTCGGTCGACCGACCGTGCCCCTTCCCGATCGGTCGCTCGGTCGGTACACCGTCCTCTGTGGGGACGTTGCACTTGCAGGCGATGGGCCTCTTCTTCCACTTCTTCCCATGCCGTCTTCCTGTGCCGGCTGTGTTGTTACTGTTGGCCGCCGTTTATGCCGCCGTTTCACTGCTTAACATAGGCGCGCGCGTCCCAGGCATATCGGGCGCAGAAGAGGTGCCACCTTTCGACAACGGGTGCGATGACGACAGTCTGGTGATCCGTGGCGGTCGCGAACCGTGGTGGGGAAGGAAGCCAAGCCAAGCCTGAACCGAGAACCGAAGAGCCGACTTCTGCGCATACACTGCCTGCCTGCCTGCCGCTGCTTTTGGGAAACAGCAAAACGGCGAGCGGCACACATTAATCTTTCTGGCCCCGGGAATTCTTGGAAATGCGTCTGCGTCTCTTTTGGAGTCCTCATCGTCGTCGTCGTCGTCGCCGTCGTCGTCGGCCGTTTTGGTCGTGCGAAGAACGCAAATGATGAAGAGCGAGCGCGACTGACGGGCCTTCCACACTTCCGTTGATTAGCGGCTGTGTAGAGCGGGGAGGCCAACCAACTTGGCCTTCACTTCCTCGCATGACTCGCGCCTCCAGGCGTCTGGCGTGGAGTCTGGACACGCTGGAGTCGTTGCTACACATTTGGGCTCGCAGACCTAGTGCTCGCGCGAGGATTGACCTTAGAGACAATTGCATCTTTTAGCAGCACACCCCGGGGTTGAGAAAAGAGGATCTGAAGGTTGTGGGTTCCGGGAGGGTTCAGGACTCTGACCTCGTGTTTCTCGCCTTTACTAGTCTGTGCATCGCTTCGTCGTGTGGTATTCCAGTGGTGGCACTGGATGATATTCTTCTTGCTGCTCTCGTTGAGCCGTAAGTAATAAATGTGTTCAATAGGCATGAAACCTGATAAGTTGACTAAGCAGAAGCGATACAGCGACGGACGTGCAGACGTGCGGCAAGGAAACGAGGCATCAGCGATCCCGGGGACCACCAGCACGGACCCCGTGCCTACGTCGGAGCAAGCTTTCAAGACAATGGTGTACGATGGTGTAACCGATACATCTTGCCGGTCTTCAACGCTGCATTCTTAATTAATATGGCTAACAATTCAATAACACACGCCATGGGTGCTTCTGTGCCCACACGGCACTTCGAGGGGTAGAAGAAGAGTTTCGGTTTGGTTTTGGATTCCTAACAAGCTCACAGAAGTGTGTGCACTACTTCCAGTGAAGACATTTGCTTCACAGATGAGTTACGAGATATCACATCCGGAACCATTCGATATTAGCTTCATCTTTCCGAGTCCGAGTCATGTGTCTTCTCGGAAAGGAAATAGATAAAGCTTGGAACAGTTAATATTTGGCCGCTTTTGTTTACTCATTGCAGCGCGCCTAGTGGTCACTTTGCCATTCCGTTGACAGCGTTTTAATCATTGTAGTCTGTTTATTTAGTGGTAAATTTTTTGTCAAAATTGATCTATGCTTTCAAAAGTTATCGCCGATGAAACGCAAAGGGAGAAAAAAAAATCTGCACACTCACTGTAAAAATTGGATTTGGCTGGAGAAAAAACCGCGAAAGTCTTGAAATTTTCAAATTCAACTCAAAATACCGCATGTAAACTTTAGGAGGGGACTTTTACCTTGATTCTAGGAAAATAAAACAGCCGAAAAGTGTAACGAATGTCCGATTCTGCAAACAAAATTGAATCAACACTCCTGGGATCTCTCAGCGTGATTCCACCAAGAAAAACTCACGACAGTCGACATAACAGTTCGGGATATATTTTTAAAAGAAATTTTAAGGTCGTAAAAGCTAGAAAATAGCCAAATAGGGCACTAGAGCGCAGCTTGATTTTCCAAATCCGTGCCAGGAAGCTGTACGAACAAGTGTTGACCGAATTCAAACCATGCATTTCGATGGACGGTGCAACAAATGTAAAAATGCATTTCACAAAATACCGGACAAAAAAATACTTTGCCAATCGTAGAGGGAATGGTTTAGGAAGCGTTTGGTTTATTTACGGAGGTAAATTTGCCCTTAAGATGATGATTTGGCGTGGGATTTGACATTGTGGCGACAAATCAAATGTTTTCACCATTGGGGCTACTTTCATTCGAAATTTGTTCCAGAAAAGAGTGTCTACAGAAAAGGATTTTGTTCTTCATTCGTCCACCAACGATCCTGTGTAAGTTTGGCATGATTTAGGTAGCTGTTCTTGCCGAAGGTATGGCGTTAATTTTTTGTATTCAAATAGATCGATTTCATAGGGAAAACTATCAATACCTAAAAATGTCTGGATTTTTGTTCCATCGATTTCTATTTGATAATTATCATAAGGAAACTTAAAAAGTATATCAGAAATGTATAAAAACCAACTAAAATGAGGGTGACGTGCAACAGGAGGACAAATGATGTGACCTACAGTACTGTGCAAATATTTTTGGGTGATGTCAAAGTAAAAGTTGAAAAAGTCATATAAAAAACTAATGAATAATTTGCATCAATATTTCTTATTAAAGGCAATAAGAAAACCTACAAAATGACACCTTTCTTTTCTTTATACGTCATTTTTTGGCAGAGATATGACCTATTTTGTGCGGCCAAGTATTAACTGTTCCAAGCTTTATAATTAGCAGAGATAATCGAACGCTGAAGTGCCACAGTTCGGTGGCACGCGTTGTGCAGATTTGTTGATTAGTGTATAAACACAAGATACTAAGTATTTCATTGCGTCGGAATCTGTTTGCTTGGAATGTGTTTCGTGTCATCTTTTTTATTATTAAAGCAGCAGTTTATTCTACTTTTAAGCTTCTTTACTCCAGTTACTGTGGGATACATCATGTTTGACATGTGTTTCCACATTTGCTTTCACTTCCCATCGAGGATCTATATACATGATACATGTACATTACTGCACGTTCCCTGTAACATAATTCGCTTTTTTCTCTTAGTCTTGTCTTGTTGTAATCCCTTTCAACTCATTAATCACGCCAATAGGGGGTAATTAACAAGAGCGTTCGAGCGTATTTTTCCCATCGCACATAAAATGCTTTATATCGACAAACAAGCCCTATTTGTTTGCAGACAAATACCGAGGATCAGATCAATTAATGTTTAGCACCTGTTAACACCCTGTAACAGCTGCGGCCATGCCGAATGGCGAACCCCCGTATGTACTGATTAACGCTTATCCTCCCATTTGCTCGTGTGGGGAACCCCTGCCACTCCAGGTTCCGCAAATCCCATCCCGTTCATGATAGATTGCAAAATTCATGAAGAGAAGCAAAAACAAAAAAATCGGCAAACAGACTCACAAACACAAATGGGACAACTAGCTCCTTAAACTCAGATGAACTCATTTATTGCGGTGCCTGAAACACTTCCTATGGCGCCCAAATTTACACTTTGTCCACAGAGACATTTCCGACATGGCCACCGGCACTAATCCGCTGGGCTGGAATAAATATATTAACGCCGTTACGGGCGACAGCCCCCCCACCTCACCGGTATGTAGAATCGTTAGACAACGCTTGGGCCCGAGCAGAGAGAGCTATACGTTGGTGATTATTATCGTGAGGCGTGAAAATGGGACAAAAGCAAACAGAGAGAAAAAAAACTAGCCAGCGCGTGTGTGTCTGTGTGTGTGGACAGAGAGAGAAAGAGAGAGAGAATATGTGTGTATGAGAGAGGGAGTGAGGTCCTGTGGAAGCTCAACAAATTTATTTCCATCTTAAGCCTCCAAACCTCCTCCTCCTCCTCCTCCCCATGGTGCGACATCGTTCTCGTCCATGAAATGAGTCATGGTAAAGCGTGGACACAGGCAAAAGAATAAGCAAAAGAACGCTCGCTAGCATCAACAACATAAACACAACAGCAACATGGTCATTCCAGGGTTCCAAGTCCCACAGAGGACGACGCCAAAGTTGTTGTCGGTTCTCCTGGTAAATTGCCACAATTTACCAGGACTGACGGTCGAGAGCACGGTGGCAACGTTGGTGTGGCCCAAGCCCCTACTGTTCGGACTGTCGATTCACAGTCAGTGGTGGTTCGAGCACAGCACGTTCTCACCCCGAAGCTCACCGCCGAGGTGACTGAGTTTGCCTCTGCTACCACTCTTGCAAGGATACGCGCTTTCCATGCTGCTCGAACGTTTGATTATTTTCGGACTGAAGCAGTCCGAGGGGTGCCCGAGTCGGGAAGCAGGCAGGCAGGCAGGCAGGCAGGCAGGCAGGCAGGCAGGCAGGCAGCACTACATCTCCGAATCAAAAGCAATAGAAGCCATTAGCAACTCCCAGCAAGCATGATGGCGGCTACCCTCTCCGCTACCATTCTTCGCTTACCATACGCTCCCTCCTCTAGACAGAAAGGTCCTTCGTTCGTACAAGCTCCCTATATTAAATTTTGAGCCTCTACCGAGTCACCCCTCACGGAAACGACGAGCGAATCCATGATGGTGGTGGTGGTTGGCCGGAAATGACAGCACGACAGCAACGCTGACGAAGCCTAGTAGGAAGGAGGACGAACTCACCACACACACACACACACACACACACACACACACACACACACACACACACACACAGACATACAAGGACCGAGCCACCCCACAACGAAACACAATTATGTAAAATCCATCTTTCTTTCAACTGTTCTAGCAGCACCCGGCGGGTCCTCCCTGGTTTGGCCAGCCCGTTCTCGCTGTTGATTCGTCGAATCGCCCACCCACAAACCGCAATGGCCGGAAGGGGGATGGAGGTTGAAAAATCGTATCAGAATCCACCCTCCATCGCCGCGCCAAACACCGAAGCCCGGTCCCGACGAGCGCGTGCCGGGAGACGAGTGCCGAGGATTTACCGAATTTCTAGTCCCCCAAGCAGAAAGTGTGATGCTCCGTTGGTTCCTACCCTTGGGTGGTTCCTAGGGGGCTCCCGCTCCCGCAAGGAGCGAAGGAGCGAAAAAAAGGTGAACAACCTTTGGCCCAGCACCCCACCAGAACGGGCGACGAGCGACGAGAGCCGATAGGACAAAGTACGGCATTTTCGATAAGGGTGGAACAGCACACGCGTCACCGGGAAGGCCCAGAGGTTCATTCGTTGTTGATGGCGGATACCTACCACCACCTCCTACCGCTGCCACAAGCAACCAAAGCAAAGGCTCCATGTCGCTCGGGACATTTTGTGTGAGTCAGACTGAACCCCAAAAGAAGCGCGCTTCTGGGCGACGTGGGGGGACGACTTCTACTAAGTAAGTAGCAGGGGAGTCTCGCCGTCCTGCCGTGGATGTTGTTAATTACTGCGGAACATATTTAGCAGGCAAAGTTATGAGTTTGCCTGCTTGCCCCGTTCGGCTTCTCTTGTTGCTCTCTTATGCTATCCTTGAATGGGCCATAGGACACTCTGTCTCGTTCTCTGTCTCCCCTTTGCTTCGGAGCACACATACTGCGTAGTGAAAGTTTCAATCATAAACAAAGTGGCGCTGGATGAATCAGGATGGAGAACGCCAGAACCGCAGCAGGCTGGGTTGGACGATTTATGCTCGCAATCTAGAACCTCCATGGTCGTTAGGGCGCAAAATGGGGAAACGCTTAGCCATTTCGAGCGGTTCGAGGGAAGTTCGGCATATTGAATTTAAAGTATTATATTTAGTTTGGCGATACCCACCACAGCACGGTAGCGATTGAGGAGCGATTTGTATTGTGGTTTTTTGCTAACCTGGCAAACCAGTGACTGCCTTTCGAACGATGGGCTAAGCAGCCCGAATAACCTTCTGAGAATCCTCCTTTCGAACGGAGCGTTTCTTTATGTTTGTTTAACGTCCAGCTCTCGGAAGTGTGCACATGAGCGCAGACGCTTGAGTTTCCAAAGAGTTCTTCATTTGCTTTCCCAATAGATGACTGATATTATTTAAAGAAACAAGCATTCCTCTATTTAAAAATACATCTCGTCCGTTCCTAGATATGTTAAAAACATCATTTCTGTTCGGATCCTCAAATTTCAATGAACAGAACAGAAATAATGAAATTTGGCCTCTGCGTCACTATCAACGTCACTAGGATTAAAGGTCCGCAGCATAGTTACCACGCATAACAACCATTACACAGCCATTCCCATATACCTCGATCTTGGAAAAAAAACCCTTGCTCTCATTTCAGGGTTTATAGCAAAGTCCACATGAATTTCCATAGACTTTGCAGGGCATCTTCTCCCGATATGATTGAAACGAAGCACACTGTTGTGGCACTAAAATCAAGTAAGAACGCCCTAAGGTGACAGGTTATTGTTTACTCCGCGTATTGCAGGATATCAATAAACCGTGCGACCGAATGCATCACCTTGAACACAGTCTCGCACTCGCAGCGAATGGGAGCGCAGAAGAAGCATACCAGACCCTGCATAAACGTGAGGAACCATTAGTGCAAGACTGTGCGCATCGGTGCATCATCATGTACGCAGTTAAGAGATTGTGCAATGAATTTCACGGACATATGCAACGCTTTCCAAACGCAGTGGGACGGACGGAATGTGGGGAGGAGCGAGGGTACGAAAGGAAAAGGGAACTCAGACAAACAAAACGGAACATACCACACCACATCCCACCCCACACTGTACTAGTTGTAATAAACTCATAAACTTATGACAAACATGGACGGTTGAGGCGGCAGCAAAACCAAAAAAAAAACAAGGCAAAAAAGAAACAATTATGGCCCAAGCGAGACATTCATCAATACACCGAGAAGGATGATCGCGGGTGGGAACTCTAAAATGCAGAAACCGTAGCAGCAATGCTACGGCGGACATCACGTACTGTGCCCGGCGGTGCGCGCGCGCACTTATAGCTGACCACCGGAGCTGAGCCGGACCTCAACGTCCTCAACCAATTCCTCCTGCGGCCAGGCGGCCAGCCAGCGGCACAATTCGTTCGTTTATTTCAAGGACTTTTCCTCCGGCACCGGCTCCGGCACGATGGCACGATGGGCTAGGCCATGGAAAGTAATCCCTGGTCCACTGGACGGACCCCGATGGACGGTTACACGGGCGCGACTGCACCCAGTGGTTGGTTGGTTGGTTGTTGTTGCTGGTGCTGGTGCGTTGGATGCATTTTTCTTTGTGGCCCCCACCCCCCACCCCCCAAAGCCCGAACTCTCCTGCACGGTGCAGTACACTTGGTGCACCGAAGCGTGGCCAATCGAAATCACCTTCACGGAAGACAACATCTATCCTTTCTCTCTCTCTTTCTTTTTCACTCGCTTTCCCTGTCCGTCAGGGATGTGCGAGGGAGGAGTGCCAGGGGCCACAGAGGCAACCAGACCGAACCAGACCAACCGACCAGCCGGACCGCGCCCCGTTCGTCGCGTCGTTTCGCCATTTTTGCATACATAATTTGCCTGGGCTGCGTATTTATGCTCGCCCTCTGCTCGGTCGTCTCGTTTGCTCGTTTCGGGATAGTAACGCTGCTGATGATCGATAAATCTTGCGTGGCCCTTCCGGTCGCTGGCGAAGTGACTGGTGGTGGTCAACTCCCATGACTCACGGCAGCACGGCGACGTCAAAAAAGACGAAAATTCGTTTAGCCCCATATTAACTATGATTTGAAACAACCGGCACGGGAAATTCCGAACATAAATATTCGCTTCACTGACGCCACACTGAGGACACGTCAGGGTTGAAGACCGATCCAGCTATGCCGGGAACGCTCTACTACCAGTGGAGGAGTCCCCACCCTCCACCGGTATGCTGGGACGACCTTCAGCGGAAGTGGAATGTGTCTATGTCGTGAAGCCACGGGATGATGAGGGCTACAGAATGCGCATCACCATCATCACCGCCTTCCACGCGCAACGTCAATGGTAGTTCGTTCGTTCTGGGGCCTTCCTGTTCCGACAATGGAGTCCGCTCGTTCGCCTCAGTGCACAATCATTAGATGCACTTCGGATCTGGACGGCGGCCCGGACCCCGGCCAGTTTGACAAAGGATTCTGGAGCAAATGCATTCTCTCTTCGGCGATCGGCGCGACACCGGCCGCCGGTCTGCGTTGTCTGCAGTGTTTTGAGTTTGTGTGCAGGTGAATGCATTTAACGAGAGCGAAATGAGATTAATGTCATCGTAGCGTCCATGGTGTTCCCGTGGAACCAGCGGCGGCTCTCTGTCCTCAACTCAAACCGGAGATTGAAATCCATTTATGCATCGAAAAGTGCCTACCACGCGCGAACGTCCCAAGCGTCCCTTTGCCCATCGGACAGCTCGACGATCGGATGGAGCAGTGGACCGCTTCGAAAACAACAAAAAAACAAAAAACCATCCATGGGACCGTCTGGACGGCCTTCGTTTTGCACCATTTCGCCACCTTCACCGTCGAGACGCAAAAACTTCCTCCACAACATGACAACGATGACGACGATGATGATGATGATGATGGTGCGGAAATGCATTTTGCCGGGGTATTCGCACCAGCCCCAGACGCTGGATGGCTGGATGGCTGGATGTATGTGTTCGTGTTGCTTTACATAGAGCGTGGCACCCACAGCATCAGCAACAGCGAGTGAGCAGACAAAACGCCGGCCATGCGCGCCACTGCACATGCGTCCTTGCACGCCAGACAATCGCGGGTCGCCGTGGTACACCGCGGGCACCGGGCACCGGGCACCGGGACACAGACACAGACATATCAACATGAAAGCGCAAAGACCGCGCGAGGCTGGCGGTCCGCGCTCTGCTGTTGCTGCAGACCCCCGGCGTACGAAGCAAATGGCAAAACCGGATGATGGTTATCACTTCTTTTGCTCCTTTTTTTTGCAACCGGCGAGCATCTGCCGCTCGCCGTTGTCGTCGTCGTCGTCGTCGTCGTCGTCGAGGTCGTCGTGAGCAATCCGCGACGGTTCCTCTCTCGATGAGCGACGACGACGGATTCTCGCGATCGGATGCCGGCTTGTGGCGAGCTCGGAACTGCCGACGAATGTCGTTCAACTTTTGGACCAAAGCAGACTAAGCTGTCGGAGGCGAGTCTAGGTGCGGCTCTAATCCGAACCACATAATCCCTTTCTGCATTGATTACTAGTGAAAAATGCAACGTTCAGCCTCTTGCAGCTAATCATCATGGTACTCTTCCGGATAGCGGACGTGCTGAAAGCTGTTTTTAGTGTCGTTGCCGGCGTTTTCAACTATTGTTATGCCGTTGGTCATGTTGAAACAAAGAACAGGGCATAAAGTCACAGTTTTTGTTTGCCTTTCGCGCATGAATCAGATAAGTTGCGTAGACGAAACGACGGGCTCTTGGGAGAGATAATATGTTTCCACAAACAATTCAAATACTGCATTTTACGAATCACGGAGAAGAAATAAAATAAGGAAATAGGTTTTGGAAAATCCGAAATACAATTGACAGGAAAATAATTTTTCAATTCAAGTTTATAATAATAGCTCAATATCAGAATGAAGGAGAATGTCTAAAAAAAACCTGAAAAGATACCCCCGAAAAAATTGAAGGAGTTGATAATTTGGAGACAATTTTTATAGCACATCGTGCCCGGGTACGAGATACATTCCCAGCACTGTAGGGTAGTGTACTGCGCTGAACATAGTTGACAGCAGTTTGTTTACGAAATTGGCTCTCAGAAAATCGTGGAGACAAAATTCTAAAAATTGAACCACTTACCTTAAAATACTGTAGAAACCACTCCACCAAATTGTCTGCTTGAAAGTCCTTGGACGCCATCATTTCATTCAATAGTTTTTCACTCATTTTTCACTCTTTGGCACAGTAAACTTTGCACAGCACACAAAACACGACGAAACCACGAAGAACGCACACAAACTCGTCCGCGCGACTGGCGCGATTTGGCTAAATGAAGGAGGACGAAGAAAGTTTACTTCCGCTTCCGATCGATTGAGCATAGAAATCACTTCTGGCACGATTCTAGTTACTCACTTAAGTTAAGTTAAAGTTGTAAAACTTTTTGTCTTTATTTATTTACGCTTCTGTTTATATGGCAGATTTTGACAGCTGGACTTGAGCTTAGGGTGGTATGCACTGAGCCGCGCTACGGATTTTAAAACTTAGGGCTGAATGTTTTAAAATTTATCGGTTAAATAACCGGTTAAACGTCGCGGTTTCGCCGGGTAAAGCCGGGAAACCCCAATCTGGCAATGCGCAAACAATATGAAAAATATTGCTGCAAACAGGGCTGTGTTTAGTTTTGAAGTAAGGTATAGTAACTGGTTAAAGGCCCGAAAAACCTGGATTTCCTCGTAAAGCTTTGAGTTGTCCTTGCGTGTCGAATTGATGAAAACATGCTAATGATGAATCCTTTGTATGGTGGACAATTTAATTTCGCAAGCTTTCTTTATCGTGGCTTCTGGCCCATCCTGACCGTGTTCAAATTGATCAATCACGAGATTAAATCGATATACCGTGCGTGAAACTATCCAAATATTATCTATTGATAATGAAAATGTAACCCTCACCCTCCTTTCTTATCGTTAAAAATGATTTTTTTTAAATAAATTAAAACGTGTGTATGTTTTTGTGGTAAATATTATGTTAAAGTAATCATTTTAGCTACTTGGAAGGGAAGAATCCCCTGTACAGGATGTGTGTCCTCCCCTGTACAGGATGTGTGTCTGTGTCCGGCTTAATCCATCGGTTATTTAAACGCTAAAATTTTAAATATTTAACCACTTTATTATGCTACTACAACTTAGATTACTTAGAGATATACAAAATGATCGTTTGTATCGCATAAATAAACATTTTCATTTTCATATTAAATCGTGCAGCTCATTTATTTCATTTGTTCTGTTTTCTTAAAATTGCAGAGCAACTATTTCAAAATAGTGGTCCACTCTGAAATGTTATAGCAAAATCTCCTTAGCTTCCCGAGCGGGAAGCACTTTTTTTCTGCATATAAAGTTAATATCTACATGATTGTGCTTCTGCTTACACATGATGATAGTGACCAGTGGTCGAATGAAAGATATCGAATAGTAGAACACGCTTAAAATGAGACCAATCGTCGAGTTAATTAGAGCATACTTGGACACAATTAATGGCACAGAGAGCAGTTCCAGTAGCAGCGAACCATACAGTCGCTGCATAGCGAATACTAGGTAGGAAACCGATAGAAAGATGGACAGCTTCAGCGCAAAGGCAACGTTCTCGTCCACCTCATCAGGATGTGGAAAGTGTTTTCCGTTGTGAAATTTAATCACCAACTGTATGGTGGTTATGACTAGTGCAACGGTTGGAATTGCGATGCGTATGCCGATTACCAGCAAATTTACCGCAAAGTTATTGATGCTTGTATTCGTCAGAATGGCACATTGTTTCGTTTGATCTACGTTGACGTCGGAGAACAGAAACACTGGCAACGACTCGGACACGGCAATGAACCAGACAAGCAGGATCGGAAACAGCACCGAGATGCGCGTCTTCCTGTACCGATAGTCAATCGTAAGTGATCGCTTCTGTGAAATGGCATCGGTAGTCACTTCATAGCCGTTCTCCTCTGTCACCGAGTCCTCCATGCACTCCTGTTCTGGCGTGGCTAGTGTACTTTTAGCTATATCCACTGCCAGATTGTACGTCGCTATGGCGTGAAAGTTTAATCCAACAATGAAGTACACGGTCGCGACGCTGGTGAAGGAATCGAATCCTCTGTAGAGTGAGCAATGAATCGGCGGTAACGTCCAGGCGTGTTGGAAGAGATAATGAAGCTCCCAGTTGCTGATCAACAGCGTCAATACATCGACGATCGCTATCTGCACCAGGAATAAGAAAGCGCCTGAGCCCGACGAAGGTCAATGCTGCGATTAGTAAGACGGAAACTACCAATCGCAATCGGATCACAATACTCACCACTGGCTTTGGCGCCAAGAATTCCTTTCATCAGTACAATATTCAACACGATTCCGATGCCTACAATTAGGACGTTGTACCCGTACAGGAACATTATCTGTTTCATGGGCCTAATTTGTGCACCATCGTCAGCAGCGATGCCATCCTGACACTCGGCGGAACTGCACATCGTATCGTAGAACTCGTTGCTCAGATAATCCTCAATCGATTCGTAATCTTGCTCCATGGTTTTAGCGACGATGATAGCGAAAGCATCGGAACGAGATCGAGAAACACGCGCCAGCGATCGAAACGAGCTTCGCACAATCGCGTACCGTTTGAAAATCACACACACTCAAAACGTCCGATCGGTGGCGCCTCTGGAGCGATACTGGCATCGCGGAGCAGTTGATGGCACTGGTGACTGTAGCGTTTCGCTCAGAACGCGCCACCATCATAAGAACGCGATCTCCGGAGAGCATCCCGCGATCGGTAATGCGATCGGCCAGATCCTCCTCTTCGCACAGCACGGGCTCGCCCGGTAAGAATATGGGATTTGTACGCTCACACCCCATCGCTGCTATGCATTGCCTCAATTAAGCATAAACATACATTTGTCACACATTTATTTATATGTAGCATCTAGTTCGGAGTTTAGCTAAGCGAAAGACAAGCAGCTCGAAGGGAGGTTCCCAGAGAGTACTCGCTCCATCACTCTCAACCATCGTGGACCGATGATTGGATGAGTAGGATTAGTGCCGTTGCGGTTCTCCGGTGTTTTTATGTTTGTACATTAAGAAGTGAGAAATTATGCTCGATGCGCGGGCGATCGAATGTCACGTTCTGTCTTCTGTGTTCTGAGCCATCACGCTGCCGGATGCAGTCAATGGGGTAGGAAAGGAGGGGGTGGTGGGATCGCGATCTCCGTTCTACATGCACGAATGACTGTTCCGCGCTGTTCGGGCGTCGCTTCTGTCGCTCTAACGGTCTTCCACTCTCAGTGCAACTGCTCTTCGTCGAACAAAGACCACAGCCAGAACAACCATTTGCATTAGCAAAAAGGAGTTGAGAGTGAAACGAGAGAAGGAAGAAAAGACCCATAACATTGACTGACGCAAAAAAGGGCAACAAATCATATGAACATGTCTAAACGAACGCGCCCGCTACGTCGCGAGCATTCAGCAGACAATGCACGCATCTCGCGAGGAATGGAATGTGAGAAGATCAAGATCCGAGCCATGATTCTGCGTTCACCACCGAGACGTGCACTGCGCTCGTCGCAGATACTTTTCTTGTTTTGCAAACACTTTTGATTTCATTTCTCAATCGACGCACTCGGTTTGTCTTTCGCAGGATGGGACTGTTCGCGGAGTTGTCCAGTATTTGTTGGTTTTCCAGCTCGATGGAGTCATCTTGCTTGCAGCGTGGGCAATGAGGCAAATAGCAGACATAAATGGGAAAGATATAGCGTGTGAGTGGTTCATTAGGCGGTATGGTCTTTCTGTGGTTCGCGATTTAATTGTTTCAAATTGAATTGATATTCCCAAAACTACGATCTGCACGCATGAGTCAAACAACTTTAACTAGTTTTACCAGGTTATCCAAAATACTGTTCACATCCACGTGTGACATGGTAGTTAAATACTCGTACAATTCGTTAATACGCTATAATTTAATTATGTCGCTCACTCAAAGTATGTCGATTGTTACAAATAGGGTTACAATATCAAAAATAGTGTTGTAGATTCGAGTAAAGGGAGTGTTAATTCCGACAACACTAAAAATACATACAATGCAACGTGTCGTTCAACAGGATTCAATAATATACAATTTAAATTATAAATCATTAAATAAAACTATAATAAATATACTTAATCGAGTGATGAAATGTATTGAGTTAAAGGTGACTTAAAATGAAGGCCTCTCGTGAAAGCCTATGCTTGGGAAAGATATCTTTAAACCAATTTACAAATTAAACCGATTTGGCTACTACCCTCTAGCAACAAGATAAGAAGCAGGCCAAGGATTTGGTACGGGAAACTGCCAGGCCTACAGTGCTGCACTTGACACCTTACCAAATGTTCCCATCCCGTCATTAGTAGGTAGACAGTTGCAGCATTTAATTGGTGCCAATTACGATAAATCGTAACCAAGTGTGAACAGAGCGCCACTGCCATTTCCTTCGCAAAAGCTCATATGACACGCGACGCCCGCATCTCGTCATGTATGATTTGAATTTGAAAGCCACCTTCCACCTAGTGGAACGTATCGTAAGTGCACTCTCTACCGCAACACATGGCATTTTGACTTCCAGACTTACCCAGATGGATACGATGGTGGATGCGCTTTATGGTCTTTTTTGTTTTTGTTTCACCCAATTTGCATTTATCCTTTGGCTTCTCCCTACCAACCCCGTTTCCAGCCGGTCCGTGCCTCCGGAAGTGGCCGGGCTGTGCTACTGATCTCATTCAGGTGGCTCGTATACTTGCGTCACCTGTGCAGAATCGCTAAGTTTGCCTGAAATCCATTTAAAACCCTCGGTTTGACAGAATTTCTCCCGCAGTTCACACCAAACTCGGCATACAAACGGCTCGTGGTTCGTTCGCATCGCGGTTCGGCGACACTGACGCGGCCATGGTGAAGATGGTTCAATTCGTGCTGAGTGGATTGTTAATAGTGATCGTCGGTCATTCCGTCGATGGCCATTCGATCGATGAGAACGGGAATGGTCAAGAATCGTCCGCTGCTAGTGTCGATGGTTTAAAGTATTTTGGAACCGCGATCGAAAGTGATTGGCCCTACTTTGAAGTGGTGGATCTTCTGGTGCAACCCCTACATTCGGATGAAGCTGGCAGCATAAAGGGGTTAAATCTGAGCTTCAAGTTCCGAGAAACTCCGATCGCGTTACAGCTCAAACCGAACCGAGTGCTCACCACACGAGAAACAGTATTCAAGACGATCCAAGATCGCACATCGAAAGTGCTAAACGATGTTGGTGGTGACAGTGAGCATTTCGTGCATAATGATGGCAATATCACCGCAGCAGTGTCACGGAATGGTGTCGATCGATATGTACGTATAAAACCGACCGCAACGATGTGTTAATTCCAGCCGCGATCGTCGCGATAGTTCTGTGACTGTTGAGACCAGGTTTACGATCAACGAAAACGAAATGAAGTGAAATCCATCAGTGGCAATGACGAACAGGGCTGCTAGTGGAACATGAAAGTAGAAAGTGTTTCTCCGAAATCACGTCTTCTTTAGTATTATACGCGACTATATCTTTACCGAATTTGGTGGTAATGTTGTCCTGTTATTGTATAAGATTGTAAACTCAGTGAGGAAATATGATGCAAAATTTGTGTGAAAGACAATATTTACATGAATTACATGGCAGTACTGCAGGTGTTACGTGATAAATTAGGTTCACTCTTCCAATCAAACATATATAAAGATGAAAAAATGACAAGCATCGGGATCAATTGGTTTTGTTTGGATGGTGCTGCTGCGCACTACTAGCTTAATATAAAGCTGTTAACAAACCTACGCCACTATACCACGATTTTAATTAAAGTTTATTTTCTGTGATTTCTAGACCGGGATAATTTTTCACTCCTTGGGTGATCTTGAGATCATTCCTTTGGATGACGACGAAGTAAACCCTACGACGGCATCCTTTCGTCGACCTTATCTTATCAAAACGCTGCAACTGAACACTCCCCCCGACGTATCATATGAGCTCATTCGCCGACGAGCACAATCTACGATTCACCTACTGGGTGACACTCTAGGCCAGAGAAACTATACCTCAAACGAGCTGGTCGAGATCGATATCAAAGATGGTCGTAACAGAACAGCTTCATCGCGTCGGCCAACCAAACCAACCGTAGAGTTGGCTGTGTTCTTTGATGAGGCGGCTTATCGAACCTTTTCACCATACTTTAAACACAACGATGACGCCTTAAAGGAGTTCCTGCTTGCGTATATCAATGGAATCCAGGCACTCTACAAGCATCCATCGTTAGGAGCTGGCGTCGATATCGTTCTAGTTTATCTGGAAATCATGCGCACCCAACCATCGGCAATGCCACACTATAATGGCGAGCGCAACTTGTTGCTGAATTCCTTTTGTTCCTATCAAACAGCGCTCAACCAGGGCCGATGGGACATGGCCCTGTATCTCTCTGGATTGGACTTTTATGCCATCGAAAATGGACGCCGAAACGGAGTCACCATGGGATTGGCGACAGTTGGTGGCGTATGTTTGAGTGAATATGCGTGCGTGATAGCGGAGTTTGGTACGAGAAACGTTTTCGGAAAACCCTATCCATCGTCGGGATTTACTTCCGTCTTTATAGCGGCTCACGAGATTGGACATAAGTATGCAGCAAATTGCAGCAAGAAGAGGCTAATCCATCGAGTACAGGTTCTGTTTGTGTTCTCAGTTTAGGAATGCATCACGATTCGGTAGGGAATGGATGCCCGAAGGATGGTTTTGTGATGTCACCGTCGAGAGGAACGCAGGGTGAAACCACGTGGTCCAGCTGCAGTGCCGATGCAATCGCACAGTTAAAGTACGATAGCAGTCGTTACAAATCGCACCGACATTCCACTTGATTTGATTCTTTAACTTTCAGTTGGGCCGGTTGTCTATTCGAAACGACAGCGAAAGAAGTTCCTGAGTATAATACATCCAAATACTATGATCACCCGGGTCAGGTTTGGACGGCTAAAAAGCAATGTGAAGTACTGCTCACGTAAGTACCAAACGACTGGCACAAGGCTTAAGATGCACAATAGACATTCGAATCGCTCTTTACAGGGACACCGATGCCATTCTAGTTTCACCAGACATACGGGAAATTTGTCAGAATATTAGGTGCCGTACACCACATCGAACGGGATTTTACTTCGCTGGGCCAGCTTTGGAAGGTACCGATTGTGGTGATAGCAAGGTATCTTACAATATATATATTTTATATGTTATTTTATCTTCCTATGCATCAACAATTTTCTTCGATACAATATTTACGGGGTCTGCGTCTACTCTATCAGATCTTCTATCACTTTCATGTAATGTGATATACTTCTGGTCTTCGATCCAAATTCCACAGCTTTAATTGATTGGAAAAGCACTATGCGAGCTGCCGCATAGAGCCTGGTCTGGGCCGTTAATTGTTGAATTTACAAAAATGTGTTGCACCCCATAGAACACCATCGAGTACGCATATTGTACGATCAAGTTGTTCTCCTTCAGTTTTGTCCCCGTGCTCTTAAATTGTGAACATTATACAGTAAGACCTTGCATGCGAGAGAGATTATTCCGACCTGGCTCTACTGAGTTTATACAGTGAGAGCGCATTTGGTTCCTGTAACAGTTTATGCAGTGCTGATCATGTTTTATTAACTCCTCTGAGTATTATTCTGTACATTAAAACAGCAGAGCCCTCCGAGGTGTATCATTACCAACGATAATCGGATTGGAGGAAGCGGCGGAAACGCGCGGTTTATCAGAAGTTTGGTCGAGTCCTTGTCGAGATTGTTTGTAACATCTATCAGTCGAACTCTAACCGTGATCGAAAAAAAAACAGTGAAGTGAAAACAGTGAAGCTACTCCGTTCGGACGCGTGTGCTGCATATCGAAGAACTATCAAAGTTTGCGAACCGTATCAGCTATTGCAACAATTTTGTAGTGTAACAGAGGAGGAATTGATCCAAAAAGCGAAGCAATAACCATTCAAAAATTGCATATTTGCAATCGGCCATCACTTTCTAAATTTTCTCATTTTTTGAGACATGCTTTCTTGTTATGGAAAAACAGCTCCACACCAAGAAGTGAAGGATACTCTAGTGCTGTTAGTGGCCTCAACACGATTGAAGTATCCACAGTATTGGAAAGGAGCAAACGTTCGGGTTTCTTAACGTTGTAAAAGCACCCGCAGCTAGAACAATTTCGGGTCTCTTAAACATTAACAGATCCGAATTTCCCGAAAGGTTCGTCCTTTGTTCTGTGTCTTCGTCTGGCTTTATCACGAATTTGTGGCTCTTTTTATACTAAAATCTGTTCCCATCCATCCAGGATGAACGATCGCTTGCCCAAAGTGGCAAGAAGAACAATGAAACCAACCACGGCGACAGCAAACCTCAAATGAGTAGCCTTGCCATGTTTGTTAAATTACGGTTGCCGTGTACGCCGCTCCTTCCACTGACCGGCACCGGCACCGCAAGCTAGCAGCTACAACGTGTTCGCATGCTGCAGCCAATGGAGGCGCATCGTCGAACATGTTTCGAACAAGGCTCTGATCGAAATGTGACGGAACGAAGAGTAATATACGTCTGAAATAATGAGAAAATCTGTGTGTAAAAGTAATGGATTACATTCGGATTGAAGAGGTGGTCTCCGATTGGATAAAAAATAATAGTTAATTCACAGAGCGATCGAACGAACACTTTACGCGCACGTTTGCGCAGTGCAAACTAACATTGACCTCTGGTAAGTAACCGATATTACAGGCGCATACTGACCTTCAATTCCTGTTCCAGGTCTCACCCACCATGTCAATCATGCAGGCCCATTATGCAGGTGTTCCGACCACACATTAAGTGTCCACTTTAGACACTAGCAAAAAGCTGCAACACGGAGCTCATGTTCTCTTAAGGAGAGGCTTCGGTATTCTAGTTTAGTTCTTCTTATTAATTTTTACATTTTTTGTGAGTGCTTATTCTTTCAAAAGTATTGTGTAAAATTTCCATCTTTCATACAAGGCTCAATGCCTCTCTACTTTGAAGTGCGTTTCCCAAAACCTTCGTTTTCCCCGCGATCGGCTACAGAGGGCGGTGCCGGTTTGTCTACATCTACGAGACGACTACACTAAAGTGCAGTATTATGTGTCTGTCAATCAGCATAAAGCATTTTTTTTTAAAGCTTTAGGCGCATGTGTTTAAAGTTATGATGTGTGTAGGACGCCTTTCTACGTTCTAGAGAACGTCTTAGACGTTCTCTACACTGCGCAAAATCTTTTGATACCAAGTCAAAACAAAAGAGCTACATTTTTCCATAAAAATGGAAAAAACTTTTGACAAATGGCCAAAAGGGTGACGCCCGCGATCGGCTACAGAGGGCGTTGCCGGTTTGTTTACACCTACGGGCGATTCTACATTGGTCAAAAACTTTTGATGCCAAGTCAAAACAAAAGAGCTACATTTTTCCACAAAAATGGAAAAAACTTTTGACAAATGGGCAAAAGGGTGACGCCCGCGATCTGCTACAGAGGGCGCTGCCGGTTTGGAGCGATCGGCTACAGAGGGCGCTGCCATCTACGAGACGACTACACTAAAGTGCAGCATTATATGTCTGTCAATCAGCATAAAGCATTTTTTTTTTTAAAAAGCTGTAGGCGCATGTGTTTAAAGTTATCTTTTTTTGTTTCACTGTATCAAAACTGAGCGCCAAAGTAGCTCTTTTGATTTGGCGTAGAAAAGCGTCCTACATACACCCTTTTTTTTTCTGTATGGACCTTTTGACGCCAAGTCAAATTTTGACTTGGCATCAAAAGTTTTTGACTAATGTAGAATCGCCCTAACTAACAACCAAAAACTACTATCAGGGTATAGACTGCAATAACTATAGGTGTATTACGGCGTTGAATACCGCCAATAAAGTATTCTCCTCGGATCAGGATCGACTTGACCCATATACCGACAAGATAGTCGGAATCTATCAGAGAGAAGTCGGTGGAGGATGCTCCACCGTTAATCAGATCTTCCATTCAGTAAACATTAGAAGTGGGAGTTCAAGAGGACCACGTGGCATATTGTTATTGAGCTTTTTTATTGATTCCACAGCACACAGTAAGACTCTTAATTAAAATCATTCACCAACGCTACTTTTCTTTGGTTTTCCGTCTGTCTTTTTTCAGTGGTGTAAGGGTGGAGTTTGCATTAAACAGAAGAAAAAGCCAACGAACGCTGTGCCTGGCGGGTGGAGTGAATGGAGTGACGAAGATTGCGTATCGGGATGTCTGGAGCAATCGAAAGGCTTCCGACGTCGGACACGGCGATGCGATAATCCTGTGCCAGTCAATACTGATCAAGGTTGTGAGGGAGTTGCACTCGACATTGCAGTTTGCGAAGATCAAGCATTGTGCGGCACCAATCGAGAACCGGTTCCATTTTATGCTAGTAGACGGTGCCGCGAGTTCAGCAAACTCTTGCCCCGGCTGGATCCGAATGGCCGTGGCATACAGGGACCATACGACTCGAAGCGGCTCTGGATGAGCTGCGCAATCTACTGCAAGCGAGCCGACAGCGACGCTTATTATGCTCCACGATTCGATCTGAACGATCTGGGAGTCGATTCGTACTTTCCCGACGGAACATTGTGTCATCAGGAAGCGGGAACAAACTATTTCTGCCAACAGCATCATTGCCTGCCAGAGGTATGCCAACGTTTCTCTAATCACACAGGTCCATTCATTTAACACGGTTTTTATTTCCTTCAAAGAACTTCAAGACGTCCAAAATATCCATCTGGTCTATCACGGAGGACATCCCGATTCCCGGGAACGCGCTTCCCATGAGTTCCCACTTTTTCGACAGAGCCGTAATTAACTACCTGTCATTGGATAAGAATACAACTCCACTCACCACTTCTTGGGGTATCAAACCGGAACAGGTCCCGAAGGACGACCAATGGGTTGATCAGGATTACCTCGACTTGACGGCATTCTAGAGTGCATACCGTGACTCGATATCTTGTGATAAAGCGGAGAAATAAGCCGTCCATCCATAGTATGTAGCAAACCGGAATTATATCTGTTAAGTCTATTTATTATTAGCTGTAGCTGCATATGAATATATGGTGTGGTCAATAAAGTATTAAAATATGTTAATGTGAATAAGTATAAAGTTTAATTCGTCAACCTTTTTCTTACAGTATTGGCTACCAGCCAATGATAAATACTGATAGTGGCTCAGAGAGCAAAATCCAATACATGAACATAACTCGATGACGACCTCTTTCTCTCCTGAAGTCACATGACGAACAAAGCTAATTGCAGCAATAAATCATCGAGATCTTCTAGATTGAGACAACGCGATTCGAAATAACTCCAACGAAATAAGCTTCTGGAACAACACTCAAGTAGAGTTCTACTAGTACCATAGAGTGTTTATATTGGCAACATCTCAATTCTTATCGGGCACTCGAACAAGATATCAGGGAATGGTCCGTGTGTCAACACTCACAAAATGATGTTAACAATGGAAGGTCGCATGGGAAGCGACGTAAAAAAAACATTCGAGTGCATTAGGACTTTGGTGATAATAGAATAGCAATGAATCAATCATTCATACCACGCAGCCGCGTTGACTGACGGTCGACGGTCCACAGATGGGTTATTAGCGCCCGATTGATACCTGCACACCTAGCCGACGGAATCGACCCAAAAGATAGTGATATGGTATTTGTTAAAATAAGAGATAAGATGCGTTGCCGTTGTTTTGCTTCTTTTCGAGGCCAGTTCTATCTTCCTCTCCAAGGTCTGCTGGTCGTGATTTTGAAACAAACAACAGAAGCTCTTGAGACATGTGGGTCGAGATTTTTGCACACCACCCGGTTTGCGTGTGATCGGCAGGTCGAGTAGAAAAGCGGAGAGTTTGACGTTATAAAATTCAAATAAGGCTCGAAATAGCTCTGGCAAGGTAAACGAAAAAAAAGGCGAGACGCTTGGCGACTGGCTTTTATTTGTTACTCGGAGGTCTCAAGGCCCAAATAGCTTATCAGTCATGGTGCGCAGTCGTACTGTGGCGGTTGGATGTTTGGCTGAGAATCAGGACAAGTAAGAAGCAGCAGAAGTGGTATAAACTGTAGAACATGAACTTTGAATATCTATAGGAGTTTGAAATTTTCACTTCGAATCAACACAAAGCAAACGTGACTATTCTGTTTATATATTATTTGAAGATCAAGCCAACATGCCAAACAACTAAACACGAATGTCGTCCAATGAAGATCAAATATGGAAAGATAATCATTAGCAGAATAAACTAGAAACTCGCTGGCGGGACAAAGCAGCGCTCACACTCCTGACTGATCACGCTAATCGGATAGTGTCGCCGCTGTGCGATTGAGCGAGGTGAGAACAATATTTGAATTTTCATTTGGAACATATTGGGGCATCCATTAGAGGAAGTACGGAATTTCATCAGCCCATCACCGTTGCTTACGCACGCGCACGCGGTACCAAACAAACCGAAAATAGCTGGCGATATCGAAACGAACAAAGTCTTATCGGTCACGTGGGTCTGAGGGTCTGTTGATAGTGACGATAAAGTGACGCAAAGTAGTAATCCGGTCGTGAAGCAATCGATTTAACCACAAATCGATCATATGACTTAGGGAAGGTATTAAAGGGATCAATTAATCACCAAGCGCCATGTACTTGTAGTGCTGCTGTTATCATTATCGAAGATACGAACAGTCTTAGACGGATTAAAGATATATAGTAGGACTGACGAACAATGGTGAACAGTGACCATTCGTTTGGATTGTGCGATTGTAAATCATAATTCATTTTAAACTTCTGTTAAACATTGCACCTCTCCAATATTATAAGTTTCTCATCTCCATAACAATATCTGAAACATTAGCGTTAGGATTTTAATTGAATTTTCAGGTCATTGAGACAAGACTTCCCCTATAAGATACTCTGTCGTTGTATTTCTCAAATGCATATGAACATAATTGCAGCGGCCTTATCGTTATCAGTATTTGCAAGTAACCAGGATTATACGAAAATCACTACAAATTACTTCGATATTCTTTTCATACTATTATGAATGACTGATCGAATCTAGATCGTCTTGAACGATAATGTTATATATTCACATTCACATCACATCAGTTGTAGTCGTTAATTAGGGAAGAAATTAATCTCGCAGTTACTTCATATTCCTATGCTGTTCATTGCTCTAATTTTATTTAAAAGATAAGAGGGGCCCTTTTTATTTATTTTATCCAAAAATATGACACGCATGTTAAACCCACGATTCTTATAATCGCTCGGCTTTTGTATTATCTTAATTTATAGTTGAAGTAAAATCGGTTGTTTACTGTACGCGTCAATCAATCAACAACGGATGATGGGTGAGCCACAGGTGCGATAAGGTTCAAAGAGCAAAAACATTTCTTGCAGCATGATGCAAGAAATTTCGCAACATATTTAGCGCAATGTTCGGCAATTCCAAAATTAAAATCTGTTTAGAATTTTATCAACCATCAATTCTCAGCAGCACAATCATCACGCTCCACACGATCTGTCACCCAGTTATCAGTTTTATGTCTTTCCTTTTAATGCCATTCATTAGTCAACGATTAAAGCGGCAATGATTGTACTACGTCACGGTTGATTTAATGTTGGTTTTATTGTTATTTTACGGACCATAAATTTGTCTCTTTTGGGTTTTCGGGGCTCATAAAACCGCGGGAGATTCGCCGAGATTTCGAACTGAACTGGAAATCTGCTGTTTACCATGCCGTGATGGCGTTCTCGCGAAATGGGCTATTAAAGTGGACATCATGTTTATTGAATGTTGCAACTGGTGTTGAATTGATAGGGATAGGATCAATGGTAAAGTAAACAAGATATGGGAAATCTTAAAGACAAGCTATGCAAAATCACCTCTGGTAGAAGACGAATGCCGGCCACTCAAGTGAGTCGTTCCAGGGTGGGACTGTCTGCTGACTGATTATCGTGCAAAACATTCCAAATCAACTTTTAAACTACTCAATTAGCTGCGGCGATTGTTTGGGTAGCAATTTAGAAAACATTTTACTGTCCATCATTGTCGCGACGTGCTGGGGACGTCAGGTGACGAATATATCGTCGTGCAGTGCCGACGTTCTTATGACCACGTGGCACTGACAATGAGGCAGCAGGAACAATGTGTAGAATATTATTGTCATGATTGCAGCGACCCAATCATCGTCACCAACACTGGTGGGACGATCACAGATCAGCCTTCGATCGGTCGTTAGGTTGTTTGTACGAAACGAAGCGGTGGTCGCCTCGAACCGGCTGCGTGAGTTTCCATTAATTTTCCTCGTTCGTCGCGGACCGGACCGCGACAAACAATAGTGCGTTGTTGTGTGGTGGTGTGTGGGGTTGCTTACATGTCGGAGTAACGGCGATGAAACGCCCGTCGACGTAGTGGTAACGCATCTCGAACACGCCCGTCGCATATAACACTCCACTCGGCTGGAGGAGGGAGGCATTTTTTCCGCGTTCGTCGAGTTGGTCGGTTGTGCGCGCTGTTGTCGTCGTCGTCGCTGTCGTCATCCTCAGCCATCTCCCTACGTTGTCAAAGGCTTGGTGCCCGTGCGCTCTTCGTTCAGTGCCTTCCCACCCGATCCGGTTATCTTCGGTCGAGAAGAAGAGGTTCCTGCGTGGCTCTCGTGTATGCGAACGACTCGTTTGTTTACGTCGAGTGCAGTCACTTTCCAGTCGCGAGAGACGTACGGAGGGAAATTGCATCCGCCACGCACGATCGGATGGACAGAGGCTACTCGGAGAAGTAGTGCTGGTGCTGCTGATAGTAACGATCGAGTGGCTTGTGATTGTGTGTTGGGCGAGCGAGAAAGTGATAGTAGGAGACAGAGAAAAGAGGAGATTGCACTAGCAAGCGTGGTACCGAGAAGACGAGCAGCCGTGGTCTCCGATTGAATTAGTGGCCAGTGTTTGAGAAAGCGAAACCGATAAAACTCCATTCGTCCAAAATGTCCGTCACTTGGGGCTACACTCAACTGAATGGTAAGTGCGTAAGCAACGATCGATCGCTTCCAAAACCCAAACGGATCAATCGGGCCGGAGATTCCATAACGCACGCGATGATTTCATTCATACGCAGCATCGTTTTGCACATTGTGGACCATTGGGTAGTGTGCGTAGTGTGGTCCGATGCTGTTTGCTTGTTTTGCCCGTGGCCTAATGATATTATGCCAGCGGTTGGCGCGCGCGCCAGCGGCCCAGAAATGCCTCACAGGCCAGAAGTTGGCCAATCGGAACGATGCATCTTCTGCTCTCTCGTGCTCGTGATCCACCGTCGGGTACCGAGATTCACGCCGTGCGCATGGCAGCAGCAGCAGCAGCATTATCAATCATAAGCGTTGCTGTTCGCGGCTTGCGAGGTGGCCTATAAAATCAATCACGCACCTGTTATCAGTGACGCTAGGTGAACTTCCAAACAAACCGTCCGTCCAACTCTCTTATGCTGGGCAACGCAACCGGTCCGGATGTGGTACGATGTGTTGGGGGAAAGGGTGAACAGAGAAGTATCCCAACTGTTGCCGATAGAAATACCTTCCCAAGGCATCGAGAGGCGCTTGAGCGGTTTCTTGTGTTGTACCGCTTCTAGAAACATCCATCGATGAAACAACCAAGAGAAGCGTTGCTACAAACCTGCCGAAGCGCCCACGTGACGGTTTGTCTAATGCCATTGTTTGATTGACGAAAATGAAGGTTTCTTGTTTACACAAATGACTCATTTGCACCACCACTTATGCAGTGCTCCGAGCTCGTATTTTGAATGAATAAACTTTCCTGTGTAGTAAACAAGGTCGACAAACAATTTCATCAAAATGCGATCATGGAGTTGCTGTTGAAAGCGCTGATCGTGGCTGATCATCGGCCAAGAACCGCACCAGAACAAATTAAATCTTTCGTAACACCGTCTCGCAATCAGCTGGACCGCACCTTACCGTGCTGGTGCTGCCATGCATTGCTGCCACAATTGATTCCATCGAGCCGCCGGCTGTCGTGTTTTCGTTTCCACTTGTGCGATCACGCACCGGACGACCCGAGCTGGATGATTTGGTGGCAAAAAATGGGAAAGATCAAGTGATTTGACATTGAGCATTTGATAACGGTTCTGAATGTGAATTGTTTTTTTGTCCTTCTCTATCTCTCTTGACCTCTGAGCATTACACCGAGTTCTCGAAAAATTGGACGTGATGAGTAGAGATTGTTGATGATGGTGGTAGGGATGGGGGAGTCGTTGGAGCAGACAATTTATAGACTGGCCATGGGTATGAGTGTAATATACATTTTGCTTCTCGGCAAAACAAGATCAATCAACACGATACACGCCGTCCCATTTGATCACAGGGTAACCATTCTCGCAACGTGCTTATTTGCACCCTAAGGAGGGATGTGCAATCAGCCTTCCATAAATCAACGAGGATTCCAAAGAGGTGTGAGAAACTATTACTCAACAATTTTGCTTCATTGAATTGTTGCCATGTTATTCCGTGGCGGGTTTTGGAACGATGCAATTAGATACATTGGCTCGTCAAATAGTGCATTGAATGAGTGTATTCAAATGTTCACAACGCAAATGTGTACATATTAATACGGCCATATATTCAAATCGAAAATTTTCTTTAAGATGTATCTTTAGTCAGTCAACCTCCACAAACGTTATGTAAGATATGGACAAAAACCAGACGCTACCATATTTGAACAGTTCCGCGAAACCACACACAAAAGCTAAATGATTCAAAGTAATCTCAAACAAGGACAACCGCCTCTTACTGCTGGCAAAAAAATCAAGCAGATAAACCGCTCTGTGTTTGCGAAATTCCGGCGACATTAGCTGCGTTAGATAGCGCCATAAAGGGTAAAATGTTTGTATCTGTTTCTGTTCAGCTTATTTTTGTAATTAACAGACGCACGAGCTAAACGTTGATATTTGTTTATGCTGTTAGGTTCAGACAAACGTATAAAATCAATCAATGCGCGCCGCGATAAACTTTCTAATAGCCGCAATTAGCAGCACTGCGACTGAAAGCCCCTCGGACGAGTCACTTGAGATGCCGGTATTAGTGGTGTCTAACCATCCTGG
>NC_064874.1:56670796-56678296 GCF_943734745.1 Anopheles darlingi
TTGATCATCAAATGTACAGTATCTTAAAGAGCGGCACAGGCAGCAGCAGCAGTAGTAGCAAAAAAGGTAAGCTTGGTCGGAACATCCTGAAAGTGAAAACAGTCTACAAGTTAACATGGAACAATATCTCATCTGTTACAAAAGGTGTGGCTTTGTTTGGATATGATGTATTGCGCATGATAGTAAAGGTACAAATAGTTATTTGTTATTGAAATGCAGGAAGGTGTAGGGTATACGATTGTTGTCTTCATTGACGATGTAATGAAAGCGGTTCATGAGCACGATATGATAGGATGAATAAACAAGTAAATCCTGAAAAGTTGTTTCAACTAGTTTAGTATAGAACGGAAAGAAACCATTTGACTGCCCAGAATGGCATGTTGTCAGCCTCAATGTTCGTACCAAAGCTATTCAGCCTTTTATGACACTACACTTATGACTTCAATAATTCGTAAATGAAGTGTAAATGAATTCGTACAACGCTTCATGTGCATTCATTGTTTGTTCTACTGTTGTGCGTATCTTGTATAACCTTTTCGAGAAGTTTTCTCATAATTAATTTAACAGAGGAGCCACATCGCGTAGTATGATCGATTGTAATTGCAACTTAATCGTACAATCTAATAAGGCTCATATAGCACTAGTTGATTCTGCTGCAGCTAATAAAACATTTTTTTCCGATTTAAGTTATATTAATGAACAAAGAAAACGCTTCAGTTTCGCAAATATTAGATGTTACCTTACCGTCTTGGCGATCTTGGCTTACCGCAAAAGATTCTTCTACCGCTCTTTCGTTGTGCGAGCACCTTCGTTGTTTATTTCGGTAAAAGATTATTTCAAAATCATTTTTAATACCAACGCTTTATCTGGATCTGTACCTCTAGCATGTTGCAGTTCCCATCCCACGCCGCGATGCACTAGAGAACTGTTCAAATCCAAATTGTTTCCAATATACCATTCTCGTGCCTTATTCTTTTCCGATTTGTTAAGAGAACTACTTTATATTATATAGCTGCATAACTGCAAACTGGAAAATTACTAGCCGGTTTATAAGAATTACTTATTCATAACCGACCATTCAAAATGGAACCACCGTTCGGTTTATGCGAACATGTGGAAAAGTCGTGCATCTGACGTGTCTTGAATCATTGGTACAGGGAGAAATTTTCTTGTTTCTCCGGTGAGAAAACGTGCTCTTTTGTTGTGGTGTCGGCTCTGTGCCGATTTTTCGTTTCGTTTTAAGTATTTTAGCCGGAAAAACTAAATCACAAGATGGGAAAAGCTAGAAAGCCGAAATTACATAGAAACAAATCCAATCCGACGGGTTTGATGGACGTGAGTACGCTCATCGATCGTGGTCTAGCGGAAGAAGCCAAATCCGGCACCCCGATTTCTGCCATCGTCGATCAGCTGGAATCGTCGGATTCGGAGGAGAAACTATGCGGATTGCAATCGCTGGCCATGATTTGCCAAGGAGATGTGAACGTGGCTGAGGTCGTCGAAAATAATGTGATCCGGATCGCTTCGTCCCTGCTAGTCGATCCGAACCAGAGTGTGCGTCACGCGACCGCCGGAGCTCTGCGAAATATGTCCACGTTGAGCGTGCAGCTGTGCGAGTTTATGGTCGAGCAGGATGTCCTGACACCGTTGCTGGCCCTGTTGCATCGTTACACGGGAGGCGTCCAGTGGAAGCCCAAGTTCGATTCAGAGATGCAGAACCAAATGGATGAACATGCGGACACGTTTCTGCAGGCGATCAACTTACTGTGGAACCTTTGCGAAAGCACCACCGACGCACTGAGCGCTCTCAATCAGACACATATTCTAGAGCGGTTCATAACTTTCCTAGATCATACCGTGTACGGACAGGAGATTGGTGAGCATCAGAGTAGAAACAGAGGATGCAGAGAGGACACTTCCTTAACTGGCCTTTCATTTCAGCAATCGCCGTCGCCCAGTGTTTGCTGGTGGTATCGGAGGAAAACACGTCCTGCTCGCAGGTGCTGGTCACCCATGGATCGGTACTTTTATCGATGCTCGTTCTTGAAGGAAACGACAATGCCACGTTGCTGCTTCGCACGGTCATCGCAGGAATTATAGGCAATGTTCCCGCTCTTCTAAACAGTCACTTGAGCCAAGTACTGCTGACCATTTCGAAGACGCTCGAGTCTGACCATCGATCAGCGCTGGGGAATCTGACCAGTATGCTCCCCCTGGTACCTACGAAAGATGTTATTGACCTCGAGATTACCGATGATGTGCCAATTGAAGAAGAAACCGAAGCTCAATCACACCAGCGTCGCCGTAAAGCCGATTTGCCATCGGCGGAAGAGTTGGAAGTGCGGAACGTCGGTTGGTTACTGCAGGCTCAACGAATTGCGGCCGAGATTTTGACCAACATTTGCTCGACGGACGACGATGATTGGCAGGACGATGATAGTGAGCAAGAAAATGGTTCCGATGCCGAGTGTGTGTACGATTACGATGCATCGAATGAGTTGAATCGAAGCGTTGAAAATACGGATAAAATCTCTACGGAGGTACTGGAAGCGATCCGGTCGTTGTCTCTGGTGGAAAAACTGTGGCAAAAGGCGCAACCGGTACCGGCTAACGTGCAGCAGATCTTGAGCGAATCAGAACGCACCACTATGAAGAAGCTGGACGGATTACGAGTATCGGCCATGCTCGCGTTGCACAATCTTTGCAATAGCATCACCACGGACGATCTTGGTGGCCCGACGGCCGTGTACAACGTGTGGATCGATTTAGGACAGCAAGTTTTTCAGGGACAGCACAATGAGAAACTGGTGGAAGCATCGACCACACTAATGCGAGCGACACTCGAGCATTTACGCAAGAGCTCGGAGCTGTTTCATCAAATGACCGAATCGGATCTGCAGTTGATGCTGAACGGTGTGGTAGAGTGCAAGGATGCCGAAATACGAGCCAACTGGCTACGCATGCTGGGTATACTCGGGTGCCTGCTGCCGGAACCGTTGGTGAAACCGATCATAGATTTCGTGCTCAACACGTGCGCCAACGAACAAGATGTATGGGTGCTGTCGGAAGCGCTCGATGCACTGATGGACATTTTCGCCGACAACGATTGGTACGCGATCGTCCATGAACTAGGTATGGTGGCAAAGTGCAAACGGCTCGATTGTGTTATGCGTGAAAAGCTAAAACGCGATAAGCGTCAGCTAGGTGATCGATATCCGGCGGTGCAGACGGTCCGTACCAATTTGGGGCGATTTTGTAAGTACCTCGAGACGGAGATGAAGAAATACAAACCATAAATCGAAGCATAGTCAACCGTCCGGTGATCGACACAGTAATAGCATCCGGAAATGCTATGGCATTCATACGAACATTACTCGCTTCTAATACTCCATACCTCACAAGAAGTTCACAGCAGGAATGGATGAGTTGGTAGCGTTTACCAAACGATTATATGGGATCGACTTATTTGCACGAATAAAAGTGATCCTTAACCTTGTGGTAACATTTACAATAATTATCTTTTCTTAATTCACTCTCCCCGAAATGATCCACCCTTCTATCACATTCTCAATACATCGGTCGTGTGAGTGGCGGTTTCCCAGATATTTATTTTCCAGAAAATCTGTTACCGATTTAGCACTGGCGATGGGGAACCATAATGCCCCCCACACAGGCTTCAAGCTGTTTGAGCGTTAGAACATGAAATTAAACTACGACTCCGTTGTCGTCGTCTCAAGCGCGGCTCTATAAATAGTGTATCTCGAACGGGAGTCGAATTCTAAGCGTAACCCTACAACACAATCACACCGAAGTTGTTTTAATCATTTGCACCTCCCAAATTGCACCGTAGGACCCAAGAACCTGTAGTTGTAACAATCGAAAGTACAAGCGCACCTAAGGCACATTAGAACGTCGCGGTTTCGGCACCGGATTCCAGTCCATGCAATCCAGATACTGCTGTTCATCGGTTGCTTCGCTGAGTATCAGCGTTTTGGTTGGACTTTTCTTAACCCTACCTCCCACGGCCTGGTTCCGGTCATCCAGGTTCGCACACAAGTTGTCGTCTGCCAAATTATCGTAATATGATCCACGACCCGTGGACAGTGGAGCCGATACCGGCGCAACTACCAAACTATCACCTTTAGGTGTATCCTCTGAAGTAGCACCATAGCATGAATTGATATCCTGCAGCAGGTTCTGTATTTCCTTCTCACGCTCATTCAGTTCCCGGATGTTGCGTGTCACGCTATCGGTCGACTGGGTCGATTGCAGGCTGTTGGTTGACTGATCATGGTTAAACTTGAGCATACTCTGACTCTTGTTAATCGACTCGATAATGTCCCGTACCGAACGGCGCCTCTCGGCCGTTTCCTGATCGGTGGTTGCCGTGGCCACAGTAGCTATGTTACTGGTCGATTCGCTTATTTTCATGCGTGCTGACTCAATCTTTGTGTTAATCTCGGTAGGAATCGGGGCTACTTTCAGTTTGTATTGCACGTTTTCCACGATGATTGTCGTTGTTGGACCGTCGTCATCTTCATCCCTTGCAGCCGTGGTTGCCGGTGGTGACTTAGGAATGGGTAACTTAGGGGCGGGTTTCTCAACCGTCGTTACCTGCTGTGCCATGTACCGTTCGCGGTTCATTCGACGTGTCGGAACGGGTGTTACCGGAAGGGCCAGCTGGTCGAAATCGATCTCACTCGGTACAGTATCTGGTGGTTCGCTTGGTGGTGATACCACTGGTGGTTCACTTTTGTCCTGCTTTTTGCGCGGTATCGGTACAGGACTTGCTGGAAGCGGAGGTGTCGATTGACCATTCTCCACGGTAACAATTTGGTCAATAGTGACTGTGTGTGCCTCTGTCACCTTGGTGGACGAGCCTTCTGATGGCACATCTTCACTTTTGTTTGTTAGCACGATTTTCTCCGCGGTGTCTGCTGTGGGTTGTACGGTGATCGTTTCTTTAGGAACATTATCAACAGCTCGCACTTCTTGTACGATTTCGCGTTCTATCGCAGATACGGTAGTAGGAATCTCTGTGCTCTCTGCATTATTATTGACATCGCACGACTGGGCGACATCGGCATTGGTTTCAGTATTCTGGGCCTGCGGTCTATCATCACCAGTAGTGGATGATACTCGTACGAAGCTCTCAATTTCTGCCGCAAGATTTCTCAAATCCTCATTCTGGTCATCGTTCGCCGTTGAAGCATCGATTGCTTGCGAGGTGGAGGTTTGGGTCTACAAAAGCAATAGCAAAAGGATAATTTATCGGGACATTGCAGAAAAAAATCCGCATAGATGGTTCGCCTACGTACAATGGAGACAGGTGGAGGTGGAGGTGCTCTACGCTTTGTCCGCATTTTAGTTCCACTTTTGCGTGATCTTAAGGTGCTAGTATCACCATCGTCCAGACTGAACGTGGACAGCGTATCTCCGTCTTGGTCCATCGGTTCATCGAATGGATTCGTGTTATCATGTTGCTGCGGAACTCGCGGTGTGGTACTATAAGGACGATAAATCATCGATAGTTAGTGGATATTACTGTCCGGTAAGATCGAGATGTGCCATAACTCACCCGTACGGCAACGCCGGAGCTTGCTTCTTGCGTGGCGTAGACGTTACCATGCCCGTACTATACGTTGAGAACCCATTCTGGATCGTGCTACGGTAGCGGTCGTTGCGTGTAAATCCTATTTCTTCGTTATCCTGTTGGTAGCGGAACAGTTTATTAAAAACGAAAAGAAACCAATCGATTTTATAGTAATAGAAATGAAGATTTCAGACCAACCTTGGTGGGACTTTGCATCGTGCTTCGGTAGCGCGAATGCCGTACAAATAACGGTGTGTTTGAGTAGGATTGGGTTTGGCGCGCCGGTGTTTCATAGCCGGTAACGTTGACTGTGTTCCGGTAGTGACCGTTGCCTCCTCCGACGGTAGCATAGGTATCGTCCTCGTACACTTCCCTTCGCAAGGGTGGCGGACTTTCCGACGTTTTGTTGACTCCGAGCGTTGATGAACGCTTCTTCCTGAAGTGTGTTGATGAGTACTGCCTATTGAAGGGATCGAAAGAGAGAAGTGTGGATGCATCCCCACCACGAGTTAGAGGTCGATTGGCAACATCTATTGATTAGCGTTTAAACATGGTCGGTCTCTTAAATTGCTCAGAATTCGTCCGAGTGGACATCCCCGAGTGGTTCAATTAAAATATCACCTCCTGCACTGCACCTCCATCGCTACAGCGTCCGTCCGGTGACGCTTGTTGTAGATAAATTACACGAACGGAATGGAGGTCGCATTTCAATTAATGTGAGCCACACGCATACCAGTTCATACTGGGTTGATAGACGGTTGACAGACACCACCACGAAGGGATAGTATAGTCCGAAGCAACGTATGATCGATCATCAACTAGGTGAGGCCTATGGCGGTGTACTTGATTCACTATCAAGACGACCATCAATGCGTCGCCGAGTTTCGAAAGTGACCGTACTGTGTCACTGCAGTATGCTTTATACTCGAAACCGTTTCAATGTAAATATCGCGCAGAGGAGAGCTGCATGTTTAACCTAATAAATTGTTTCTCTTGTCTCAGCCAAGGGTGCCGCCGAGTGACCTCCACTGATTCCCCATTCCGGTGTCCCAAAGTGACTTGAGGATGGTGGGTTAAGAGTTTGATCTGTGCACTGGTGACAAAGCGAACACGAGAACATCAGCATGAAAAATATCATTCAATGGCACTTAAACTTCATAAGGTCGCCACTGCTTAAATGTGTCTTGATTTATCTGTCCTCCGTGGTCGCTAGTGGAGCAACACATTTGCAACGCACTTAAATAAGGTACTTGATTGAAGAGGAAAACGACGATATGCATAAGAAATTGGCACGGCCATCGTTACAAGAGCGGTGATTCCCGTGTTTCTGTGGGGATTATGCGTTCTAGGGGTATACCCAGAGCAGTGTTTTGCAGAATGGACAGACACTCGTCATTTGGTTGCTAAAAGAATTATCTATTTCTACAGCTCATTTTGATGCAATAGTAATTCACTGAAAACTTCAGATGAGGAGAGGTGATCGGAGTTTTGGAATGTTGAAAGGAAAGTTTAGATAGTGCCATTTTATCCTGTATAAATTGCAAATTTCTTAGACTTAATGAACTGAATGTGTCGATTTTCTTATCGACTCGCTGGTATCTTTCGTAGTAACACAATCGGCAAGTATCTGCTGATTGTTTTTTAAAGATGTTTCTAATGACCAACGAAATCAATTTAAATTTTTAGCAGTTTTGGAATGTCAGAGAAATATTTTGATAAAAAAATGTGCTCCCCAAGTAAGTAGTAGTGTTGTACCGGATGAAATAAGGTACTTTTTGGCTATCGATTATTTGGAGCATCAGCTTTCAATGTATCAAAGTACTAAAACATATGGAACGCAAGAAAAGGAAAACCGACGAAATAAATTAAGAAAAAAAAATCCACAAGATCACTCCATCCTCTGCCAT
>NC_064874.1:56680796-56710796 GCF_943734745.1 Anopheles darlingi
TGTTTTGTGCGCGCAAGATAAAGCAGATGAAAATCCCATCTTTGTAAGGACGCATCACGTTCGCATCACTCTCAGCTGTTGTGCTCTGTTACTTCGTTGAACGCTAATGCACCGAACAGCTGACGAGCCAACAACCCCACACGTTTACGCGTTACCAAGCCACGATCGTGGAGTGATCGTGTTGAAGATTTCTCTTTGTAGCACTAGGCGGTACAATCCCCACGCATCCAATGAACTATACTTTCATGAGAAACAGTAACGGTTGTTTGTTTTTTTTTTCTTCTAGTGTTGAAAAGTCTCGGGCTCCCAAAGATTATGGCCATCGATTCACTTGGATGGTTTGTGCAGTAACTGTGTTAACGTACCATGCACCAAGAAGCGGTTAGAGGCAGTTCTGTTTATAAAAAACGCCAGCCTCTCACCAGCATGATGAGACATTCGCTAACAATGATTCACGGAGAAAAACGATCGGTTGTTGCCTCGATCACTTATCAGCTTTCTATATTTCCACTATTCTGACGTGACAAAGGTTTATTAATGTGTTCTTCATTAACACCACACACGCGAGATCACCAGTGACCAAAGTAGTAGTAGTCAAATGGCAGACGAAAGGAAAATTCTTATCCGCTTCTTACTTCGGGGAAAATGAATGTGCAAAGTGTAATTTTCTATTTTTAGCGCCACCAAATATGTGTTTCATGTGCTGCCCAGACTTTTCTTTTAGGTCTGGGTTGGGTATCCGGGAAATGGATTTCTTCGGCGCAGGGTCATTTTGGTAACTTTTTGATAACCGATATCGGTGCCAGACGATTATTTGGCGGTCCACAATCCCCGTTGGAACACTAAACAACAAGTAGTCGACTTTGTGAGGCGCACCGGTCAAACGATCGTTGATTGCACTTGCGTGAATCACGAACACGTATTCATATAAACGACTGCAAACACTAGCATTTAATCGACACTTGGAGAAGGTTGACCAAAGCTCCTTGGAACGCTTTTCCTTGCACAGATAAAGCCCTCTTGTAGATGCAATTTCCCGCTTATCACTTACTTTGGCCCCTTGGATGAGGAACCTGCGCGCGCCACGACGAAAAAGATTTTGTTCGTGAATTTCTCGGAAAGATAGATCGACGATCGCACAATCGTAAGTGCACCAACACACTGTTGCGGGAACACTTGTGTTTGTATCGTCAAGGTTTGTGGCGCCAAGCACGATCACACTCTAAATTGACTACATGAATGACGGCACACTACTTGAAGGTCGGATTGGGGGAGGTCGGATGGAAAATCGTTGATCGCGGCACGATTCTAAATGGAGCAGTGAAAATGCGGACACTTCTTATAGTAACTTACTTGCTTACTTATCAGGCGCTCCATCCGACAAAATGACCCAATACCGGCTCATCTGCTGGCCCAGAATTTGAGGCACATTATGGACATCATCAAACCGTGGCCATTGGAGTCTCTCGATGAGCCGTCCAATCCTTCAGTTCTATTGTTTCGGAATCGGTTCCATCTCCATTGGAGCCTATCACACGCTCTCTGTCCTTCCCGAGGACTTAAGAAGAATTTCGGCCTGGAGCGTCATCTGCTATTCTCAAGACATACGCAGTCCGTAGGTATGACCGGTTAGCACCTGCCAGCACCCTAACGCGTATCATTTTATTGTGTCTAAACTCCGCACATTTTCCGCAGATGAATATAACATTTTTCGATTAAAACTTGCAACACAGAACCTATGAAAAAAGAGATTCTGTAACGAATTAGATGATACGATGTTTGTTCTGGCGAGAATTCGGGTATTCTATTCTCATTACAGAACACGAACAAATTTACTCGCTACTTTACAACATCCCGATCATATATTAGTTACTAGCAGACGACGGACTACAGCTGAAGGGTGTAACTTGCTCAAGAGTATAAAACTCATTCACCGAACAACATAGATCAAGAAATAGAACGTATTCTCGACGCACAAGAAAAGATGCGTCAAGTGCTGATTTGCATAGCATTGGCTCAATGAATGTTGTTTGGAAGTACTGCCATGTATTGAGGTTTTCTGCAAAATGAAATTACTATTGTTCCGCCACCTGAGCCACTGCATTTATTACTAGCTGACGAAACTCCCGAATCAGGCCGACCGGTAAAAAATATAACGGCTTTTAACATTCATAAGCCCCGTTCTGATAAGTATATCCATTTACGTGATGCGGTTTTATCTTTAAACTTCATCTTGGGTTTGTGAATTTCATCTTGTTTTTAAGGTTTTTGCTCATTCTACTGGTTAGTGCACCGCTAAATTTTGAAATAATCAATCTCTAAATTTATGCACTTAAAACTTGGCAGCCTACCGAATCGGAGGAAATGTAGATATTGGTTTTAGTTTCAGTACCCGGGCGCGGGACCTTTTCCAATTTCTCATTTTGAAAAATCTCAAATTCTCGTTCTCTTCTCTACGTTTTTGCCAATATTTTTTCGACCAAAAGACCAAAAGAGAGCGAGGTACCAACGCGAGGTACCAAACGGGAGCGAGGTACCAACGCGAGGTACCAAACGGGAGCGAGGTACCAAACGGGAGCGGCAAAAAAACCCTTCTCTTTTCGCGCTCGTCTAGAGGCGCGGTGACGCGAAACTTGGCTACAACCCTGGAAAACGTGAACCAAAATAGTGTGGTGTACGTTGATATTCGTTATCAAAAAATCCAATGATTGGATAAGTTATGAACGATAAATCGCCGCTCATCCCGGGGTTTGTGCGAGCTCCACAAAAGGCGACAATAAATACGCAGTTTTCCATCGCAACCGTGAAAAACGGCGGGATTCCCGGTGTCGTGCGAACCGCCTCAAACATCCAAGGGAAACAGAAGACCAAATCCAGGGAGAAACGCGCAAATGGAACAGTTCAGATCCCACAGAACGATGAGTTGACGAAGTAAGTAATTCTAACAGCGAAAAATGAATAGATTAATCCATTCCGAATCTTTGTAGACAAGCGGTGGACGAGATTCTGCGAGAAACAAGAACGAGTAAAACACAGACCGAACAGAATGGCCCGACCGCACGGAAGAGATGTCCGATACAGAAGACTAACAAACGGTTTCTCAATCGAACGATAATATCTGCCGTGAACCACAATAATCGGGAAGGAAGGAAAGTGAAGCAACGATCGAAGGAGAAACTCACAGAACACGTACGGAAAAGGAATGTTCAGGAACCATGTCGAAAAGACCAAAACCCACCCATTATCGTGATAGATTGATGAAGCGCAAAGCATGTATTTTATTAGATAAGGACGCTGATTTCAGAAGGAGTGGTAGCACAATCAACTGCATTCAACTGATGAGACTGTAATATGCTAAAAACTATTTAATAGTGGTAAGAAATGCGGAATTTTTATTTTCCAGTCTAGATAACAACCTCCCATGATATTATTATATTAATATAATCTTGGACCTATGACCCTTAATGATCATATTTGATATTTGCTTTAGAATGCCTCGGTTCGGGTTGTGCCGGCACGAGGATTGGTGAAATTGCTGTATTTGGTGATTCGGCGCAGAAAGTTTAAACGATGAGGGGTCTGATACGAAACGGGCTGACCAAAATATTACTGTTTTTACTCTGCAATCCGACACACCACTTTCCGTGTTGGACACAATTTCGAGACATTTCATCAGAATCGGATACTTTGGACACTCCATTTGAAGCGATAAAGCCGCCGTTGAAATGGGAAAGAACAACAAGGTACGTTGAAAGAAACGGCAACCGTTCCGGGGTTCCGGGCCACGAGGAAATACGAGAAAATGGTCTGCTAGGATGGTGCCCGGGAACGAGCTCCTCTCTCCTCCTCCTTGGAATCGGATAAATTTTCCCAGCAATGCGGTTGTGTGTATGTGGCACGGCGTGTGTGCGTGCGCGCTGCGGACTGTCAGACACGACAGCAAATTTTGAAGTGCGTGAACGTGAACGTGAATCCCGATCCGATCTTTTTCCGTGTTTTTCGATTGTAATCCCGCAATCATGCCCGATACCGCGCCGGTGGCTGAATTGGAAAAGATGGATTTAAACAAGCAAAAGGCATGCAAACACCTCGTTCCATTTTTCCTTTAATCTTCCCTCTATCGAAGCTCCACGCGCACCCGGCGCTGATGACAGGCCCTCCGCCCTTCCCTCCTCGTGTGTTGATCGAAAAGCAAAAACGTGCGCCTGGAAGGACCTCGAGTTGAGCAAACCTTTGGGGACAAAATGCAACCCGCGGCTGGAGCCCTTCTGCGGCAAAACACAGTGTGGACAGCCCTCGGTCGGAGTGTAGTGCAAAAGCTAAGCCACCAGCGTAGTAGCACGGGCAGTCGCGAATGGTTACGGTTGCGGCAGCTCCATCGATTGGCGCTGCCGACTCTCGGCAATCAGCAACACCAGCAGCATCGCCACTATGCAAAATGGGTTCGTTTCGCCGGACTCCTGCTGATTATCCTTGTGTGGTGCATTTTAGTTTGAGCTTTTATGTTGGCGCGCTAGCGATTTATTTTGTTGCCTTAATTCGTTGGATGACATAACCTATCGTGGGCTCTCCCGGATGATGCTAGGCAACGCATGCTGTCCCGCACAGCGCCCCGTGTATGCCGTTCGGGTGCAGCACACAATTAGTTCGATTCTTCATTTTTATCTCCGTTTGTAAAGAGGGCAACGTGTTCTATTAGATTGCTGACGTGTGTCGACATTCAATGTTTATTTGCAGGGTAATAAGGCCAAAAAGGAAAAACAGAAGAATGCTGCTGCCGAGAAAGGTACGTAGGTTTGAGCAAGGCTAACACGAGACCCCACTGCTGATGCAATTCCATCGTTTTCATTCATCAGCAACGGGAGAAGCAACAAGCAAGGCGGCGATGGCGGTTCAGGACACTCCGGAGTTCATCGATCACCGCATAAAGATTTACGATGAGCTGATGGCCCAATACCGGGAGGAGTTAGACAAGAAGCCGAAGACTCCGATCAAGGTTACGCTGCCGGACGGCAAGGAAGTGGAAGGCTTATGCTGGCAGACGACACCCTACGATGTGGCCAAGGGAATCAGCCAGGGATTGGCCGACAACACCGTGATTGCGCGTGTGAACAACGAACTGTGGGATTTGGATCGTCCGCTCGAGGCGGACTGCAAATTGCAGCTGCTCAAGTTTGACGATCCCGAGGCGCAGGCCGTCTTTTGGCACAGTTCGGCGCACATTCTGGGAGAGGCTATGGAAAAGCGCTATGGTGGGCACCTGTGCTATGGACCGCCGATTGACAACGGCTTCTACTACGATATGTTCCTTGAGGGCAGTGGTATCTCGAACCAAGATTACGGAGTACTCGAGTCGGAGGTAAAACGGATCGTGAAGGAGAAGCAACCTTTCGAACGGCTGGAGATGAAGAAATCCGATCTGTTGCGGATGTTCGAGTACAACCAGTTCAAAGTGCGCATCCTGAACGAGAAGGTAACCACAGAAACGACCACCGTATACCGGTGTGGCCCACTGATTGATCTGTGCCGCGGACCGCACGTGCGTAATACGGGCAAGGTAAAGGCACTGAAGGTGGTCAAGAACTCGTCGACCTACTGGGAGGGGAAAGCGGATGCTGAAACGCTTCAACGTGTGTACGGTATTTCGTTCCCCGATCCGAAGCAGCTGAAGGAATGGGAACGTATACAGGAGGAGGCCGCGAAGCGTGATCATCGTAAGCTAGGCCGCGAGCAGGAACTGTTCTTCTTCCACGAGCTTTCCCCTGGATCGTGCTTCTTCCAACCGAAGGGCGCATTTATCTACAACACGCTGATGAACTTCATTCGAGCCGAATACCGGAAGCGCGGATTCCAGGAGGTCATCTCGCCAAACATCTACAATGCGAAGCTGTGGCAAACTTCTGGCCACTGGCAGCACTATGCTGAAAATATGTTTTCGTTCGAAAGCGAGAAGGAAACCTTCGCACTGAAACCGATGAACTGTCCGGGCCATTGTCTAATCTTTGACCATCGGAACCGCTCCTGGCGTGAGCTGCCTCTACGAATGGCCGATTTCGGAGTGCTGCATCGTAACGAGCTGTCCGGCGCACTGACCGGTTTGACGCGAGTCCGTCGTTTCCAGCAGGATGATGCCCACATTTTCTGCATGCCCGATCAGATTCGCGAGGAAATAACGGGCTGCTTGGATTTCTTACGACATGTGTACACTGTTTTTGGATTTACCTTCAATCTGGTGCTTTCGACCCGTCCGGAGAAGTACCTCGGCGAGATTGAGGTGTGGAATGAGGCGGAAAAAGCGTTGGCCGAATCGTTGGACAAGTTCGGTGAGCCGTGGAAAGAGAATCCGGGCGATGGTGCATTCTACGGTCCGAAGATCGATATTACGATCATGGATGCACTCAAGCGCCACCATCAGTGTGCAACGATTCAGCTGGACTTCCAGCTACCGATCAGGTTCAACTTGAACTACGTAGATGACAGTGGCGAGAAGAAGCGACCGGTCATCATTCATCGCGCGGTACTCGGTTCCGTTGAGCGAATGATTGCCATTCTCACGGAGAACTATGCCGGTAAGTGGCCGTTCTGGCTGTCTCCGCGACAGGTCATGGTAGTACCGGTTGGTCCGGCTTACGATGAATATGCGGACAAGGTGCGCCTACGGTTGCATGATGCTGGTTTCACAGTTGAAGCCGATCTCGATGCAGGCGATACGATGAACAAGAAGATTCGTAATGCACAGCTGGCACAATTTAACTTCATCTTGGGTAAGTTTCCAACATGGTATAACGTGGCCATTTCCATTCACGGTCCGAATGGTTCCCTTTTGTTTCTTTCGTTCCACAGTGGTTGGCGAGAAGGAGCGTAGCTCTGAAACGGTTAACGTACGCACGCGAGACAACAAGGTGCATGGTGAGGTGACGGTGGATGAGCTTGTTACAAAGCTTGCTAAATTGCGTGATGAATACGTCCTCGCGGAGGATCAGTTTTAAGTAGAAACATGGACCTATGCGAGTGCGCAGCGTGATCTGCATTTAACCGTCTCAAGCGTAATCAGCAGCAGTTTATTTTTTCTAAAAATGAGTCCAGCAACCTTGTCTATGCAGAGCAGATGATATTGATTCTCTGGATTGCCGTGAGGCATCGATGGAGAATCTATTTGGCTGAGTATAGGTTTTGTGCTTTTAAATTATTATTTCTTCGTTGGCCTTATGGCTAAGCATTCAGCGATACTGAGATAAAATAAATATTCTTCCTTTCAAACCCGTTCTTCGGCGTTATGCGTTAAGTGAAAAGTGGTCGAAAATTCAGATAAATATTCAACTAATTTCACTGTTTTCCATATCAGTATCCGTATACTTACTGTCCGCGACTGCGGGAATATAAAAATTACAAAATTTGAATTAATTTTTGTAAAAATGTTTTAAAAAGACAAAAACGCTTTTCTCGAATATTTGTCTAAAGAGAGAGGGAGCCAGCAATAACTGACAGCATTTGCTGTCTGTTGGACCTAACCTAACTTTCCGCGCTTTTGCCGGACGCAAAAGGTAAACATCACCGAGCAGCTAGCGGGTTTTATGAGCGTTTTGTGATATCGAAGTTAACATAGACCGGAAACACGGAAGAATGATTTCAAGAATAAGTTCTACGGCGATTCTGATTCTGGTTACTGTGATTTTCCGGCCTACCGTTGCTATAAGCGCGTTTCTGAACGTGGCCATCCTGAATAGCGGATTTCATCGGTGAGTACTGGGGAAATTTTCGTCGACTTCTTATCACACGTTTGAATCATTTTAATTGGGTCTTATCTCTTCATTTAGGGACATCCATTACAATCTGCGATTCGGAGGAATAGGACGAATGTCGTGTGAACTGTTGCTGGTTCAGCATCTACCGGCATCGATCTATGTGAACACGGATCAGCTGGTTGATATGAAGCGGTTCAACAAAATTAGTAGCTACGTTCCGCTGTACGTAGACGTGGAAAAACCGACTAGCAAATCGGAACCATTCACCGTGTACCTCTACGATACGCTGCGCCGTGAGGTCAACATTACCCTTCCGATACATTTCCGTTATCATGACCCATCGGAACGAAAGTAAGAATAATGGTGACCGGCACGTTAGCCACGAAGGCACTTGAGCACTTTATCTTAAAGATACCGGTTTGCTTTACCTTGCCGCTTTCAGATTCGAGCGCATCCAAGTGGAAAGCCCAACGGTGTATGTACAGTGCCACAACGTGCAGTCAAGTAAACACCCACCGCGGACGTTATCCACGGCGAGGCTTCCCTGCCCGAGTAGCTCACACATCGAGGACTACGATAAGCTTGCACACGCGGCACTGTGCGATTGGGACGAGCTAGAATTCAATGTAAGTACCCCTTCATCTGCGAATTCCAATCTCCAAATAGATGGCCTCCGAGCAAGGAAATGATTTTCCATATCTCGCTTGTTCCACGCAGAACCTGCCTACGGTGATCAGCGTTTTGATTCCGGTTGGAAATAGTCGATCGTATCGCTTCGTTCTTCCAGCAACAATCGTCGTTAGCTGGATCGGTAGCATGTACTTGATTTACGTTATTCTGAAAGTGGGTCGCCGAGTGAACAAGAAGTTACTATAGAGACACTATTGGACTAACTACAAACTGCACGCGTTGATCTCATCATCATTTGAAATGCATCGGTAGCATTTCCTTTGCTTTATTTTAAAAATATAACGATTAATAAATACATCTGTGGCGGCCGCGACCGCTCTTACGGATAGTCCCTTTGAATATGGTTAAAGTTTGAATCGACAGAAAAATAGTTTCAGGTGCCCTACAGTGTGGAAGAGGTATTTCGAAAGCTCTTCGTGTTTTGATCCAAAGTTAGGACGATCAGTTGTTAACCATATTGTTGCTCGACTAATCCGCCATCTAAATTACTTATCTGCCGGCCGCAAGCCAGCATTTCATTCCTTAACAACAGCATATACCAGTAATTTACGGAGAGTGATCAGTGGTGATCTACTACAGTTCGGCGACCGTCGCAGATCGCGCAAAACCGCAAAAATGATCTCTTATGTAGCCTTTTATTATAGGATACGAAGCACACTAGATTGCCCATTATTCTCACGCCCTTGTACTTTGTGGCGGTTTCCGTTAAGTAAAATGTCCCTGTTTTTCGATTCCAATTGACAGTGTAATCAAATTCGGTTCGTTTCCATTCGGTTCCATGACCATGCACACTCGCTTAAAGCTCTCTTCGCGATGTAGCGTTTAATCACTAAAGTTAAGTTCAAACGGCGTTTGCGTTTGAGTTGGAAGGGACCACCAGCTGTTGTAGTCTGACCACTTGTGTTTCGGTGGGACTAGACACATTACACAAAGCCCAAAGCGCCAGCAGCACACATTAGTCACTGTGATTTGGGTTATTGGCGGCTGTATTGCTAGTGTTCCGCACGGCTTCGGTATCTGGGAGCGAAGTAGAAATGCATTTTAACAACCTCATTATATTACTCCGCATAATCATCGTCTCCTCAGTGTTTACTCACCATTTGCATTCGATTGCGTGTGAGGGATTGGCGATTGTGGCTCATTCCACGGTTGAATATCAGCCTTCCCGAAGACGATGAAAATCAGATTGCCAAAGAAGTAAACGCCGGCCGCTATGTAAAACACTCGGCGCCATTGTATAGGATCGCTCTGAAACGATTGATATAAATGGATTGAAAATCCAATGGTCTTAGCACTACGGCATTTCGGGGACCAGTCGGTGGTCTAACTTACCGCATCTGTTATCACTTCCCCAACAATGAGCGGTGCAATGATGGACATTATGTTTGCTGCACAGTTAGTGATGCCCATCATCGTGCCGGCATGGTTGGGTGCGAGATCAATATGATTCACTTGGAAGCCAAGATACGTGGCGGAGTTTATACCGACAGCGAGCGTTAGCAGTACGACCGCCAGATCGGAGCTACCCTTCGGTACGAAGGCTAAGCCAAGTAGAGCCACCATCGGTATCCAAAGACCAATCGTGTTGAACAGCTTCCGGCCAGTCACGCGCGACAGATAGTTTCGATTAATGAGGAAATCGGACAGTGGACTGAACACGAAGCTCAACATCCACATCACGAGGTAAGGCAGCGAGGAGAGTAGAGCATTCTTCTTGATGTCCTTCTCCAGCACCTCCTTCATGTAGGTCGGCATCTCGGTGAGCAGCGTCCAGAAGCCCCAATTGTGGCTGCTGTGGGCGATCGTGAGTGCAATCATCGGTGCGGAGGTGAGGATGGCCGCCCACGGTGTAACGATACGGCGACTATGGTCCTGCGGTCCGAACGAGCTTTCGATAAACTCGCGCTCCTCGGGCGCAATTCCTCGATAGTCGGCCGGTGAGTTGCTACCGTAGAAGAACCATGCCACGGACCATGCCAACCCAGCGGCACCGGATATGTAGAAAATTCCAGGCCAACCGAGGCTGGACGAAGCGAGCACACCGCTAACCGCAAGCATTATCACTGTACCGAATTGGGCACCCGCGTAACTTAACGTTCCTAGACGGCCGCGCTCGGATGCCGGAGCCCAACGTGAAAGCATTGTGTGGGTCGAAGGAAAGATAAATCCTTGGCTCAGTCCTTGAATGATTCGTAACGCAATGACGGCCTGTAACGTGGAAAAACATCGTATCATCGCAGCCGTTTGGGGGCACAATCTGGATTGCAATTACCTTCGCATTACCAAGATGCGCACACAATGGTGTTAGGACCGCGAGCGCTGAGCAGATAGCTAACGATAGCAGCATTAGGATCTTGGGTCCAAATCTTTGGGCCAACTGACCCGCCGGTATCTGCGTCACGACATAACCCCAGAAGAAGCTACTCAAGATGATCGATTTCGTGCGTTCGTCCCAGTCAAAGTCCTCAAAGTCCTTGTTAGCGGCATGCCGATCGACCATGGCCACGATAGCGACGGACAGGTTGACGCGCAGTGCGTACGCTACCGTGAGTCCGAAGAATAGCAGCAATGTTTGGACATGGCGCGCCCCGAATCCGCTCGCTGGAAGAAAGAGTAAATGAAGGGAGGTGTGTTAAGGACGGAAACGTACGGAAGAATGTAGCGTTTTACGTTGGTGCGGAACTCCAATTGGCCGGTACTGATGGGTGTCTGTTCGACAACACAAGCAGCATCCACTCCCGAAGCAACCGAAAGGCATGATGGTTTAAGGATGAATTCAGATCACAGCAAGACCAAGCAAATGCCGTTCGTGTGGCGTAAGTCAACGTAACGATAATGCTTTTGCACCATTCTCTTTGTACTGCCCACGCTATTAGGCTGATGATAAGGAACGGGGCCAGTACGGGTGCAGCAAATGGCACCGTTTCACCTCGTCGTTTTCATAAGGCAGATAATTTTCTGTTGCTTCCCGGAGCGAAAGATCATCCGCGAATCGTTTCCCAGCAGGCCGAGCAAAAGAAAGATCTTGCTGATGTTGCTAGGACGCCAGCAAACACCGAAGGTAAACACTGTGATAAAATTTATGATTTCACTGGATACTTCGAAACCGGAATGATAACAGTGAAATTGAAGTCAAACACTACATTTCACTGCACAGATTGTGGGGCGTGAATCCGTTCTGATGGCGTGGCTACAACATGAACAGCTGTTTCTGTTTCGCAAACCTGTGTGCGTACCAAAACAATCTTCGAAGCAATTCGAAAATGGAAACACGACGAGCCTCACCTGTTGCGTCGATTTCTGCTGCACCGTAAAATGATTTTTTATCCGAATTTTTTTTTAATTCAGTTCAATACCAGATTTCGATATCTGACGAATTCGTTTATCCATTGGTGGCATTCCCTGAGCAGCAAACTTAATTGTTTTTTTTTTTGATATTCTACACCTGTATCAAAATGTGGTACATAAAGCACAAGCCTGCACAAGCCATTGGACTTGCCATGTACCGTAAGTGTCCACAACCGTGTACTCCACTTACTAGCTACTAGGACTTACTAGCTCTTGGTTGCAAGTGGCCATATTAAAAAAATTAAGCAAAATATTTTGTTATCGCGGCGGTTCAATGCGAACGTCTCGGCGGTGTGTTTCTGGGGCTATATCTTTCCTTGGGCCTGGCCTCACTGCTTTTCGTATACTGCACCGCGCGATCGAGCGATTTATGCGCGTCACATAAGTTAATAATCCATTCGAACAAGTTGCCACACCTTCATTGGAGAGATAATTTACATATTTTTCTCCGCTCGCTCCCTACCACTCAAACACTATCGTTGGTGGCTGCCCAGCCAGTGGAATCGAAAGGCGAGACAACGCTAGTCGAGGAAACACGAACGCCGAGTAGTACGTTGTGCACGTGGATTTTTATCATTAGATTCACCGATACGATTAATCGCGACAAATGCTGCCAGTTTTTCCATTATACCGCTTGATTCCGTTTCGCCGGAATGCATGATCTAGCGCAACAAAGTGGCGATGCCTGCATCTGCAGTGCGAATGGATACCAACGGTTATTCCCAGCTGTGGTGCATTAGAATGGAGAGGATTCTCATCTCTGGAACTCTCCATACACGTTATCGATCCCAATCCATAACCCTTCAAATGTTGCCCAACTACCATCGGTAACACTCACTCATACCTTCATCCTTCCGATTTTGAACCATTATCACCAACGATGTAAGCTGCACAACAGGAATGGGACTGCCTCAAAGGGAAGTGCTTCACTGACCCACTTTCGAAGTCGACTAACCATTTCTGATTGATTTACTGGTATTAATGTTACATCACCTTTCGAACGGCGGTGTGGGAGTTCGATAGCGATAACCAGTGAAAACAGCCGAACAGTCGTTTCTGGACTTGGAAAGATCAAATAGCTGCACCACTTCAGGTTCACGCTACCGAATCAATCTGCAAACAATTCTGGTTCGCTCGCTCTCGCAGGGAGGTCCACAAACGTGAGCTAGCAGATAAGTCACCCTCGAAATGCGCTCTCAGGAACGCAGGGGGCAAGATAACGAGGCGCCTCATGCTTGTCCCTTTAAGTATTGACTGACCATTGATGAAAATCTGTGTGGTCATTGGTTCACATTGACCGGTACGATCGGTCAAGTGGATCACTTCAGTAGAACCAGCAATATGATCGCCATAATAGTCGGCTTTGCCCTTGTCCGATGTCCTGCCGCTGATAACGCGAAGTACTGACCGCATCGTAGGGAACTTGCGGTGTCACGCCATGTCCTCACTCTGACCTCTCACGTGGCGGGACAAAACCACTACTTCTCTAAGCGAATTTCAAGCACCAAAGCTACGCTTGTCGATAAATTTGGCTGCTGACCTCTTCAATGTCCATAGTTAAGGTTAGCATAGATATTATTGACTTGTTTCAACATCATAATACCACCACGGCTACGGTTCAATGATTGGCAAATTTATGCATCATGGACACACGACATTACCACCGACATCCCCGGTAACCGGTCACGTTTAGCGGCAGGAAATCGGAAGTTCAACTCGCGCATAAACATTCCTTACGGTCGTGTGGCGCACTGACTTCTACTACATCGCTGTGGCTTTTGGTTGCTCGAGTTGACCATCAACCTCAAGTACGCTCCATCTTCACCGGCTAGGTAATGTTTGGTGACGCACGAACAATCAATTCTTACTTCAGTGGCGCACGTAATCCTAGCGACGTGATGTTTGCACAATCCCACCTGAGTCCGATGAGGAAGGCATTCCTTGGAACCCTGTCGATTTTGGATCCCGAACACGCCGCAAGTGCCTTGCTTTTGTAGTGGCAGCAGTGTCGTCGTAATTACTCTCGCCATGCTTATTGATGTCGGATCACTTAGGTAGCTCGCTGATAGTCTGATAACGATTGTCTGATAACCAGGCAAAGCCAAACGCATCAAACATAGGATTCGTTGCATCGGAGTTAACTGCAATCGAGACGGCCCGCGACCATGAGCTGTTTATCTTTATTGTTCAGTGTATTGACATGATTAGGACGTTGGCATTCAGAGCAACAGGATTGAAAAGGAGGTTATCAGGGAACTGTTCGAGATTTCTGCTGTTCTAAGTGTATTGAAAGCAATCGCATGGCGGGGCTTCTACTAATAATATTTTGTATACATTCCAGCCCAGTTCGGTTCATTCGGAAACCGGACCTCTAACTAAAAACTGGTTATCGACGGTCGTGTCCGGAATTTGCTTTCAGATTCCATCCAAAAGTTGGCTAAAGTAACCACCGCTGATGGAATGATTGAAATGCCAGAGAGCCATAGATTTGTAAAACAGGCTCTATTCCCTCTACCCTTTGTCTTGCACCACCATTGTTCCTGATTAGCTAGTTTAAATGTCCCCCGCTTTGCACACGTGGCTACGTGGTATTAGAGTCAAAACAAATCACATCTCGCAGCATGTGGCTTGACGAGGATTGTCTGCATCATCATGAACATTTTGTCTCGTACGATCTCCTACGTTCTCCAGCCTAGACCGATCATCAATCAGAAAGACAGTTGCACACCTTACCGGAACTGCTCAGACACAATGGCGTATGAGATTATAAAATGATGAGACGCTGCCAACGCTCCCGCTCTCTTGTGTCTAAGAGGAATGTGCTACTTAATGTTCTGGTGTGTAGTAAATTCGTGCTGCGTGATTACGGCTATATCCATGTTCTATATGACATCTCGACACGAGGGTGACTGGTGCCGAAGCGCATGTAAGCTATGAGCAAGTACCTTGTTCCAGTCATAGCATCTTCGGATACGAGGCAAACGTGGTGATATGCGCGATGTGTTCGTCGGTTGATAGTTACGAAAACTTCCTTCCGTGGAAAAACGTGCAACGGACGGCACACGAAGCACGCAAACCGGTAAACGAGCATGAGAATCGGTGACACTACGCTCTGAAGGCCAGGGTTATTGTCGTTTTGAGGAAATAGTGTACTCCGTGCTCGGTACCGTAGCATCCAACCCCTAGCTATCCGAGCTCCCTTTCTTAGACCGGTCCGCTCAGTAAGGATACCAGAAGCTGCGCTCGTGCGGCGGCCCAGGTGCCGCTGCCACTAACGAACCGTTCGTAGCCTTCAGAAATCGAATTTCAATTGCAAAAAATGAAATAAAAATGAACGAGCTCTCAGACCAAGCTGTTCTGTTTACAAACAACGGGCAGGTGTGTCCTGCTGCTGTTCCGGTTTGCCGGTTTGCGGTTAAGAACCGGCACCGTTGTGGTACGGCACTCCGTTTTGCCTTAACCTTTTCGGCAGAAGGCGAAAGTTGCGCGCACCGGTCACACGACAAGGGACGCGGATTTTTTTTTTCTCTTCTCAAATCACGAGATCCATTCTGGTTTGTGTGGTTTCGTCGATCAGGTGTGGGTCGTGCACCCGATTTCGATAGGGGTATTTGTTTTGATCTTTCGTTTTGTGATGCTGGCGGCTCCTGCGGCGGCCCCACAATCTTGGTGGAGCATTGGTTTTAGAGTAGGGTGCGCGCGGGGCAGTGCATCGACATCGTCGAGTTTCTCAAGGACGGTCAAGGTTTTTGGAAAGGAATTTTGCGCGGTTGGAGTAGCGAAGCACAGGAAATGGAAGGAGCGCATATGGATGAAATCTGTTATCTTGAAAACAAGAAGTAGCTCTTTCGTTGACAGACAGTTCTATAATTGAAAGCACCTGTGAAGGCACTAATGCAGCATTGCACCTTTGGACAGAAGGTCACGGAAGAAAAAGTATATTTTAAGAACACTTTACATGCCGCATTGTTCTTATTGAAAGCACTGAATCGGTGATATCTTTTAATGTTTAATATATACAAAAAATATATACATGAAAATCACTGACGGGTTGTTGATCGATCATTGTCACTAAACAGGTGATCGCTAGCTCACTGGAGTGTAGTACAGTAAATTATTTGGTATACCTGCCTATAAATAATGGAGCGAATAAATATAGCTCCCTTTTTTTTCTTCGCACTACACTTTACCGTTCTTTACCAACCAAGTCAATGTTTTTGGAAACACACGAAAGGTCATCAAAATTTCTCACTCAACATTCTATTCACGTATCCATACTTACGAGCTTTTCCTTCGGCACCGCCACTGTATGATTTCATCTGTTCCAAATCTTTTGTCGCACCGTTGGACTCTACCGACGGTTTCCTGTCTACGGTGGCGTTGTTGTCTGTACCCATTGTTCCTGTAGCCTTTCTGTTGCCTTTCTCGGTTTAATTTAATGAACTGGCAATGGTTCAACCTCAAAACGATCGCCTAAATTTCTTATCGTGAGCGGGAAGAACAGTGTGCTTCACTGACTGTTCCAGACTGTGTTAAGTTATTCTTTTAAATTTTTGCTTTTTAGTATCAGCATCTCAATTCCCTCTAATGTGCCTCTGCATTGAAGCGGATTTAAAAACGATCAATGTGAACCAGGAACTTGAACCGCATCAATTGAAGCACTGGGTGTACTGGTTGAATGGATGTAATCGGTATAACTACTGCTACTACTACCGGCTAGTTGGGTTTGCTGGCTGACGCTACACTATGCACGACGGGTGCACACCTCAGCACTGAACGGAAGCACCCGATAGAATGCAGAAACAATCGATCGTTAGTGCCTGATAAAGCGTGAAATGGCTGCCCCACCGGTGCTAACCCAACCACATGGCGTCGTCGTTGCTCGTTCTGCTTCGCGCTGTTTCAAGCGCACACCGGCGTGCTCGTGCCGCCAGCCACTAGTATGGATCAGCTACTATTCGTGCGTTCGCCCGTGTTCTCGTCCGCGTTCGGTGACGACGAAGAGTGAAAAGCAGTATTTAGTATGAGGTGTTGATGTGGCGCTAGTAGTCCGAGTTTTTCATTCTTTTTATCGAAAGCAAACAGACGGCACTGCTTGGCAACGTGCCACCGCGAGGGCGAGGAAGGAGGGACTACTTTCGATCATTATTCCTGTACGTGCTCTCCACCTCCACCGGCGATTCGTCCATCAGAAGTGCAGTGTGAACAGAGGGCAAAATGCATCATCGATCGATGCATTCAGAACACACATCGTTATCTGTTAGTGGTGGTGACGGTGGTCGAGAAGCTTATCAATCTCAACCCACCCAACCGTGCTGGCCGGTTCGATCAAGTATATGCTGGCTTGAGTGGCCAGAAATTCCCAGTTTGCGAATCAGGAAGCGCATGTCCTGCTCTATAGGAGCATTGCGCCGCGTTGGACTCACTCACTCGTGAATTCAGAGGATCAACAGGAAGTAGAAAGCTATCAGCATTCTGGAGTCGCCTGATGCTTCACTCGCTGGGATGTGTGCATCGGTTACAATTAATTATTGCCTCGCTCTGGCCGGCGTTACGCACGTGAGAAAGTCTCACACTTACGTCGGTTGTGTTTCGCTTGAAAATCATTTTACGCCCGTACCAGTATCGGGCCCGGAAAACCCGGATGGGAAAGGCTCTGCGTTACGCTGCTTTTGCGATCGATTCTCGAGGTGTTTAAATGAGACAAGTCAACATTCGAACGGCTTATCGTTTGTGTTTGTGAGCAATGGATGGTGGTGATGCCACCATGAAGGTATCGGGGATGAACTAATAATCATAGCTAATAAGAGGAACCAGAATTGAGGAAATGGTGTGTCCAAGCTTTCCATAAATGTGCCGTTTAATGTCAAACCCCGCGTGGACTTCAAGTACGTCAGGTTCCATCAGGTGCCCTTGCGTCCGTCTTCGTGCGTACGTGCGTGCATGTGCACGATCACACGTGAGTAACATTTTGTTACGAGGAGAACGGTTGCGATGGAGCAGGAGCGCCATACAATTTCGAGTGAATATTAATTAGTTTTGTTACGGACATATCGGCAATGTCGTCGATCGTTCGTCGATTAATCCCCACCGAGGGGTTGGTGAGTGGGGAAGGGGGGGGGGGGGGGGGGGGCTGGCGGGAGTGGGTTCTACGATCACGTTGGAATGGATCAGCTGATCAGTAAATCGTGTTGATGAGTTCGAGAGATGCTTCGAAGCAATAATTGAGAAAGATGTAAATTAAATGACTATGAAGAAGATGTCCTTTCCGGTACAGGATGTATCGTAATTATGAACGGAAGAAACATTTATTTACAATACCGGTAGGTGGCAAGTCAACACGTCATTTTGCGGCGTAAAGTTGAATCGGAACATGATTCGCAGGTGGGCTCGCACTCGAGATCAACGTGCGGCAAAGTGTTCGTCTTTTCACGGGGACACCGGCTGATTCGCAAGCAAAGATAGATGCTCGTTGAATCAGTGATGAGTACTTTTGACGGCGTGCGCAGAACACTTCACCGAAGACGTAAAGTTTACTTCTTGGATACGATCCAAACGATATCACGTTAATGTTGACTGGACATGTTGTCAGATAGTTCGTTCGAGTTGTTGAGTTGAGAAAGAGTTAAATGAATGCTATATTTTGTCCATCCGTGTTAGGTAGCACAGGTTTAAGTTAAAAAGAATTTAAAATTGCATTGCAAAATATAGAAAGGAAGTCCAAAATCCTTCTTCTGAGTATCTCTTGTATCACATCACAATCGTTTGTATGTCGTGCAGGATTTAAAAAAATAGTATTTTACATCGGTTTCGCTGCTGCTAGCCATAGAAAACGAAACAGATAGATAAAAGAAATAAGACGAACTCGTATTTTTGATAATTTTTTGTATTTATTTAAAAAAAAGTCTGAACAAACAATCTTTGAAGTACATCGTTCCAAATATAAGGATCAATCGGAGCAAACGGAAGCGGAACATTGAGGCGCGTTTCCCAACACCAACGTTTCGTCATATCATAAACCATCGATCTTTTGGAACTCTAAATCTAAGCAGAGCACACTTCATTGACGAGATACATTTGCAACTTTTTTTTATTTTTTTAAAAATGTTTTGTTTTAGTCATTTTGACAATCTTGATATTGTAGACAAATTTGTAAAAACTACATAGTACCCTTTTTCAAAGGACGCTAAAAGCGCTGCTAAAACGTAAAACGGAAGGATTCCGGTACTCGGCTGCCTCGAAAAAGTAATTGTAAATCGAAATTATAAAGACTTTAATATTTCTGATGATGGATGGACACTGTAAAAAGTGCAGTTTTGCAGACATACCTCTCTACAACAGATGGTTATTTCTTTAATATATTTTAGGTAAGCTGTATATTCTTAAAAAACTTGTAGTCAAAAATGAAAATTTCGAACAATGAAATCTGTGACGAAACTTCACAAAAAAAAAAACATAAATTAGCCTTTGTCATCCAAATTATCGTCGGCCGATCGATCAATTGATCGATCCTTAATTCTTGTTTTCGGTCACTCCAATGCATAGCTGGAATCATGTGGTTGCAGAATATTTACTTATCTGACGCAACAATCGACGAGTAGCCTTGAACTGCTCAAGAAGCTTCTTTGAGGCTCGCTATTGAGCGCTTTCATCCTCCAGTATATTCGATAGCGTCTCTACCTCTATGATATATAACATTGTCGGCCCACAAGGCCTAAACAACATTCGGGGTTGGGTCGTCTGCTATTCTTAAGACATATGCCCAAACTACCAACGTCTTATGTAATTTATGTGCTGCGTGACACTGAGATTTGTTAGGCGCTTGTAATTTATACATTAGATCTTCTACTATCCGAGGAAGGATCTTCTTAGGTAGACCAAGACCTAAGCAAGTAAGTAATATTTGGGTTATGTTGGAGGGCTGCACTTTTTTCGGAAGTAGCGATAAAATACTCAACTCTGGCCGTTCATCTGTTAATCATTCATGTTAGTTCACGTGTTCAGAATCCATTGTCAAACAAGCGCTAAAAGTCCGTAGGAAATCTATATTTAATAAATTTTAGCAAAATATTCGCCTAATCAAAAAAGCATCCACAAGTCGTCAATTGTAGTTGGCTTATTCAAATGATTTATAGAAATGAGTACAACACGATAAGTCTGTAACGTCCATAAGAATGCATAAGAGGTTGTAGGGTACTTGAATGCGCCATTTCGTTACAATGAAAAACAAAGTTCCAGGGCAATTTCAAGCGTGTTTAAAGTTGAGATTAGCTAAAACGTGTCCCCAACATTCTACAGAATTCGAGGAAATACGTATTACCAATTCTGGCTTTTTCAACAACGTTTTTCAACTGGCTTTCCATAGGCTTTTTCAAAATCTCCTGGTTCAGGTTTGATATATTTCAATTTCGCTCACACTTTTCGCTCACATTTTTCAATTTCGCTCACACGAAACTCACAGATCGCTTTTTCACATTCTCAGTATGGCGTGAACGAGCTCACAATTTTTTTTCTATAAAGTGCTTCTCACGGCGGGTGTTTTCAAGAAACTCAAGGTGTTTTCAAGAAGAATTTTCCTTTTATTAACACTAATATTGCGCGGTCCCTTGTGGTAAACGTTTTGTGAAAATCCTTTGAGTAAACTGGAGATTCTTGTGCGTTGAATAGGTAAATAACGAGTTTCGCGGTGCTGCGTTGGCGTTGATCTTTCTTCCTACCGCTTGTGGACCCCTTCCTGCCGTGGCTGCTGTGTGGTGGTCGTTTTGCTTGTGTTCTAGCATTCCTCCGTTGTTTTACAGTCCTGTAACGAAAAGCAGCTACTTCCGCTGAACATAACTGATGGCGGCCGAGATAAAGCCAGCACCCAGAAGTGCCAACGATCGCTTTAGCACCACCAAAAAGCCCGAACTGCTAAGCAAACTCGAGGGAAGTAACGATGACGTGAACGCCGCGCTGCTGATTCCGGGCGAGGAGGGTGTTATCAGCGTTTGTGATGGCAAGTAAGTCTAATTAAATTTTGCTGTTGAGTCCTTCACACGGGTCCGGTTTTTTGCGACAATCCATTGATCGCTGTTGCAAACTGTTGCGCCACAACCACCCTCCGAAGCGCCACCCCAGCCCCTCCCGGGAACTCTTTTCTCTGTGCGGTGCCGCCCTTCTTGCGTCCTTCCCCGTCTTGGTCCGATCGATTTTAGCGCCTTCTTCGTTTTCCCTTTCAGAACGATACGAGTCTGGCAAAAGCGAGATTCCGGTCAATACTGGCCCTCCATTTGCCAGTACATGCCATCCGGTTGTACCTCCTTGTGCTACACGTCGGAAACACGTACGCTGTTCATTGGACAGGACAACGGAACCATCTCGCAGTTTACTCTCTCGGACGATTGCAACCGTTTAACGCCAATCCGAGAATATCTGGCCCACCAGGCGCGCATTACGAACGTCACGTTCGCCAAGCATACCGGATGGATCTTGTCGGCAGGACGGGACAAATTCTTCGCTTACCACAGCACCGAAACCGGCGAGCGTATCGGTTGCTACACGTTCGAGGCAATGTGCACCGCGATGCAGTAAGTTCGCATGAGACTATTATCCAACACAGTAGAATATGTTCAGAAGAAACACGTTTCAATTCGCTGAAGGCCATTTTCAGAATCTTCCTTAGGTACAACCGTTCTGGATTCAACGATTGCTTTTGTATTAATTTGGAATTTGGAAATTCCGTTTACCTTACTTAACAAAGATAATATAACTAGGGTCGAAGATGTTGTATTCGGCAGTTGTTTTATCTCCAACAGAACACTTTGCCATGGTGGCCGATTTCTATACTTTTAAAACGTTTTTTTTTGCATTCATTTTCAAGGTACGACGCCTTATCAAAATACGTGTTCGTAGGAGACTATAGCGGGCAGATAACGATGTTGAAGCTAAGTGGTACCGGCGCTACGATGGTTACCACGATGAAAGGACATTCGGGGTCGGTGCGTTCGTTGTACTGGGCGGAAGGCCCACAACTTCTGTTCAGTGGCTCACAGGATCAATCGGTCATCGTATGGGATGTGGGTGGCAAGCGGGGAACCACGTACGAGCTGCATGGTCACAAGTAAGCACCCGTACACTAGGTTTTGGGCTGGTTTTAACATATTTGTATGCTTCTCACGCCTACCACGGATAGCAACAAGGTGTCAGCGCTATCGTACGGTTCCAACACCCAGCAGCTGATATCGGCCGGTGAGGATTCGGTGATCGTTTTCTGGGAGATGAACGCGATGCGTAAAATTACGCCGGACTGGGTTGAATCCGACACCTGTCAACTGTGTACGCGGGCGTTCTTTTGGAATCTTAGGGCAATGATCGATCAGAAGCAAATCGGCATTCGGCAGCACCATTGCCGCTACTGCGGCAAGGCCGTCTGCGATAAGTGTTCAAACAATCGAATCAACATACCGATCATGGGCTTTGAGTTTGATGTACGCGTTTGTGATCAGTGCCACCAGCGACTGAAGAGTGAAGAGTGAGTTCGCAAATCGAATCCTGGGGATGCACGGTAGACTTAGGTTTTCCCTTTCCTCATGCTTATCTTTCTACTTTCAGGCGACCATCGCTGGCAACATTCCACGATGCCAAGCACAGTATCGTTGCCATGGATTTGGATGAACCACGGAAAAGACTGCTGACCGTTGGCCAGGATCGTATCATCAAAATCTGGGACCTTTCATCAATCTGGGGTTAGTAGCGGGACGGAAGGTATATGCAACAGTGCGCCATCAATGCGATGTGCGTGATAAGACCAAAAACTAAATCGCAGAGTCGTTTGGATAACAGGCAAAAAAAAACAAGCAACGAAACACGCTTCGTACGAAATCATTCGGTTTTGACCGGTACGTAAGTCGGGTAGGGCGGAATGATACGATGCCCCTTAGCTAGGAGCTACTACTAGTAACCACATCTTATTGTTATTACTGGCGCTCCCCGCCATTCAATTGCCCTTCTAGACTCTTGTTTAATGGTGAAACAAGCCTTTGTTAGGCCCGTGCTACGCGAAGCGTAAATTCACGCGTAAATTTACAAATTAATGCCAAAACGTTTATTTTTAACCCTTAAACGCTGTCAAACACAGTGCGTAAGGGTTGATATTAAACGTTTTGGCATTATTTTTTTCGTTTACGCTAGAGTTTATGCTCCGTCTGGCAGGGCCTTTACAATCCTATTTACACTCTTCGATTCGAGATTTTTCTCCTTGCATTTGGTCCCGTACTAATTAAAGACCGTTTTTGTTCCGATGGAACAATCCCGGCTGCACCATCTCTCGCTGAGCAGCATTAAAACATTTCCATTTCACCAGTGTAAGCGTGAATGATTTAAGTAAGTTCTGTTATTCCCTATTATTGGTACACACTCAGGATGGCGCGTACTGTGAGAGAAGAATTTCCTTTCCGTTTCGTTAAATAATACCTAAAGACTTCTAGGAGAAGTGCGTCGAATGCGGAGATTAACAGCGTCTGATTCCTGAACCAGGAGGAATGTTTCGGCGGATGAATATTTACTTTTGGGAGGACCAAAATAATCAATCAAAAAATGTATGAAATCGCCCAAACGGTACCTCCACGGCCCGAAACTCGTCCTTTTGCTCGGCTAAGATCCACCAATTTGAACTACATAAAGATAGATTGCCACGGCAGACGGCAGATTATTATTGGTGCTTTTAATGTTTCTATGGATAGCCAACGTCATCAAAAGCAGCTGCTCATTCTCTGTTTCGTTGGGTCGAACGTGTAACGTGAGCCATGCAAATATGCTGTTAGGAAAATGGAAAAAAGCGTCGAAATTGTACGCCAGAGAACGCCGATATGGTCGTTTGCGAGCATTATCATCTAAAAAGTAAAAACACGAGACGAGAGTAGAAAGATAGGGAGAGTCATTTCGCGGAGAGTAGAGAGATTTGGCTTTGGTATAGAAAACTCTTGTGAATCAACGTTGTACATTGTATAATCATAAATATAATTAGCAGCAGGGCGAAGAGATATATTGTTAAATTTAATAATAAAATTAATTACTCACTGAACCGCCTCGAAACACTAGTTTGTAGTCTTCCATCTCTTCTGTATATTAACCCCGGTCTTTGTATGTGAAGCTGTACATCGTGTCCTATTGTTATAATTAACTGAAAATGAATGCATCATTGACGTACTCTTCATCGGGATCGTCGCTGGATGCTAGTGGCAGTTTCTGCTCGAAGCTTACGTGCCCCCCTCTTGTAACTAACAAATTAGTGGCCGCAGTATATTCGAAGGATTGCGGATCGACGCATGGAAGTTCGGGTGCATCGTTGCTATTGATAACGTTGTGCTTCAATTCAACGCATCCTTTCAAAGCGCTGCCAAATAGGTATGCCTTTAGTTCGCCCAGCTCAAACTCGATGTTAGCAAGGACCTCTTTGATGCGTTCGAGCGATGCTGGTGAAGGTTTTACTAGAGTATGACCATTAGTTTTGAGCTGCCCATTCGCCATATAACCTTGGTGAACTTGAAAAGTTGTTCCTTCAAAAGAGAATAACTCATCACGCGTGAAGTCGGGGAAGATATGCGCGGCAGCCAAAATTTTACCTGTTCCAAGTGAGGCGACAAACCAGCGCATATTCGAGACCAACACTTTCTTTCTGTCCCGAATGAAACTGAATGTTGAATTTTCCCAAAGTTCATTGCTTTATGTAAGAAAATAAGAACAGGTAAGGTTTAAACAAGATGTTTTATACGTTGTACGATGTTGTACGATTCATTCTATCTTTTCATCTGCTTCATCTGCTTCGATCTTTGCACCAAACTGCTGCGTCTGGCATGCTCCTTTCTAACGATCTTTATACGTTCCGATCGTTAGTTGCGTTGCCGTGAAACGACACTGTCTGTAACTATATAGTTTATAAAATTGAAGAAAATTCAACCAATGTAAAATACAATTCATGTCAACCCAATCATGTCCGTGTTTTTATTTTATTTTCACATCGAGCTAACCACATGAACTAATACAATTCACTAACCATTCCCGTATTTCACAATATAAAATTAATCGAGTACTGCTTTTGTTCACAGACAGGCTAATTTATTCTATCGTTGTATGAACTAGTCTCCGCGTTATAACTATTTTGAAAATATCGATCGTCCAATGGAAGATCACGCAGAAGATCTTGATTCAATCCGTAGAACCACGGAAAAACGTTCTCGGAGCTAACATCTTCCCGGTGTTCAGACAGCATATGAATTTCCGTATCCTGCTCCTCTGCATCCGCTTCCTGTTGTGTTGATGTGTTATCCATAATTTGTTCTGTAGTTTCTTCCAGTAGATGGATATCGTCTAACTCTTCGTTGATATCCGCCTTGAAATTATCTTCTTCCTGAACCTTTGCTCCGTCCTGTTCCACATCCTGCGTAATCTGCATTTCTGGCTTTGATTGAAGCTCTATTACTGCTTCCTTTTCGCCCAAATCTGAATCTTCGTTTGTTTCTGACGAGACGGGAAGTGATCTAATGTCATCCTCGAAATCGTTGTCCAAGCCCTCCAACCTAGCAAGTTTGGACAAGGCAAGCTTCAGTTGATTTAACTTAAGCTCGATTTCCCTAATATTCGATTTGATTCCTACGGCAGATCCTTTGGTATCGACTTTATGATGATTCACCTTGACCGCATGAATAATGTGGGGAGTCGGACGCGGCGTAGTAGTAGTAGTAGTTGATGGGGCTATATATGGCTTTTTGGTGGTATGTCCCTTCTTGGGACATGGTATAGTAGAACCTATATGCTTATGGTTCGGATAATGATAGTACGAACTATCATCACCAAAACTCCACGGAATACTTTCAATCGGTGCCCATTGCAAATATTCCCATGTTGGATAAACGGTTTCATCCGATGGTGAGTAAATATCTGACGATGGTATGTACTGCGGTTGAACATCATCTGTAACTGGCGGATACGGATAGTAGAGCTTTCCTGCAAATGAGAAGAATACAGAGTTCACAAATCGAACACCTTTATGTTATTGCATCCAATGAATGCCGCGAGCTCACCTGCATTGAGGAATGAAATGTGGAATACACTTAACAGAACAGAAACTGACACAACTCTCATTTTCGCCAATGTTGGTCGATTGACACGGATATCAAGATATTGTCGTTGCAAGAGTTCGCTCTACACTGAAATATTTTATGAAGCACTGCATGTTTTATAGAAAGTTGTAGGTAAATTATGTATTTGCCAGATAGTCTTGCCAATTAAAGGGTAGAATCTTGTTGGCTCTATTTTCCGAAAAGTACAGAATTAGTATGGTAGATCAACTGAAGTAAGGTAAATTATGCTGGGTATGATTGGGTAATTACCCTATTGAGATATTTACATTAAGGTATAAATGTCGGGTAAATCATATCTGGGTGCAAAGGTACTCGGTCAAAACTATTTGGTTCGAAACATGCTAAAGGTCAGATAATACACATTTCGATTTCGATTTGATTTTTGGGATTGCAAGTTGATGGGCATTTACATTAGATACGTATACTGTTGCATTTCTAATGAAAACGAGAGAAGAGTGTAGTCATAATGGAGGTGAACAAAATTTACAAAAAAGATGAAATGATGCAAATTGAATCAAAGATGAAGAGGTCGAAAAAGTATTGATTATTTTAGTTACTAATCAAATCATAAATAATGATTTCTGTGATTTATTTGTCATAAATGTCATCATTTCCATTGTTCTTAGACCATAAGCTCTTCCTTCGCTGGTCTATGTATCGTTCCCGTTACGTGCCTCTAACGCTGTAGCACTATAGTCCTCGTCATCTTGTGTGACTAGAAATGATTGATCAAGATCCTGCAAATCAGGAGCTTCGTCTAATAGTCGAGCATACTTGAACACAGCCGATTTAAGTTCTCGTAGTTTATGCTCGATGTCTTTCAAAAAATTATTCATTTGAAATTGAATCTTTTGTCCCTTTGTAGCATCCGCTTTTGTTGTATCAGTATTCAATACAGTTTGTTTATGATGATGATGGTGATGATGGTGATGATGTGAATGATTGTGCTTATGTTTGTGATGATTATGGTGATCTTCATGATGGTGGTGACGTAGCTCTTCTTCTTTAGATGACGGAGAAAGGGTCGTTGGAAAAGGAGTAGTGACCACGTCATGTTTTAATTCAGCAGCTGGGTAGACGGTGGGATTTGTGCGTTCGTTCTTCGTTCGAGCAATGGTAGTAGGTTCCTGCTGTAGAAATAAATCCGCAGAACTGATGTACTTGTGATTCTGATGATAGTCAAATGGAGCCACTTGTTTTGAACTGCCACCGCCAAATATGAAAGGAACACTCTCTACCGGTGTCCATTGTTCAATTTTTCTAGCAGGATAGCGGACTGGTGCATACGGTAACAGACTGTACACTGGAGGGTTATTGAACCTCGATGGATGCTGATAGCTTAATTGAGTTGGATTGTGGTAATAATAAAACTTTCCTAAAATAAAAAATGTTAAATACTTTAGAGAATATTCACAGCTTACTTTTAGTTTTGATGCCACGAGCTACCTGCTTTGATGGACGAAATGAAGTATCCAATTAATAAGGCTGAGATAGCAAGTACTTTGCACATTTTAGAGATTTCTAGTTCTTAAACGAAAACGTCAATAAACACTTATCTTTTAAGCACATATCACGCAAGGAATGTAGTTCCTTGGAATCAAGAAATGTTCACTCGTATACCGCTTTGATTTGTTTGGAATTGAATTTGCTAGTGGTAAAAAATGAATAATTCTGTTAGCACGAATAAAACACCGAACGTTGTCGATGACCTATACTCCGTTTGCGTGGTAATTCGTGATGGCGAATACGCCATCGCAGTTTCAACTGCATGTGCTCAATCATAAATTACACTTGAATTCTTCAACTCTGGTTGATTGCGCAACGCAAAATCTTCGTTAAATTGATCACGCGTTTATTATCAATCATCCATTCTAACACAGGTATTTTTAACCTATTTCAAATTTGAATCAATTTGGTTTATTTTACCTGTTCTTGGTGATATTAAGTAATGTTCTTCGTGATATTAAGAGATGAAAATATATTGGAAATTATTTAAAGTAAATTTAATTTTATTTTCACTCAACTTCAATAGTTCTTATACATAAAAGTTACCACTGCAGAAGCTACAGTACAAAGTTTGTTTGAATTCAAACGTACATTGGTGAATGAGCACAGAGCACAGGGCTTACTGACCGGTTACTTTGAGGCTCATTGTAGTAATGAAATTATAACATATTGTTTCAGGCAGCGTTTTAGAATCCTTGAGGAAATTCGCAACTAAACATCGACAACGCATTTTCAGAGGACAGGATGTCGTTGTCAAGAGTATTTTTTCATTACGCTACACCGCATATTATCAGCAGGATTCTGCTGGAGTGCAATACCGGGGGCAATAGTAGGAACCACTAGGCACACAAATCTCACCATTGAACACATAATTTGACGAACACCGGAGTGCGCTTTGTTTGCCGTCAATGCAGAAGAAATATTGTTCGCAGTTACTATCGTAATCGGCGAAAAACCCGTTACGTTCGCATATGGGGGCGCTGCAATCTCGCGAGATGCAGTTCTCGCTGGCCGCTGCATCGACATCATCAGGTGCAGGGCAATTGTACGCATCTCTCGATACGCAGCTATGCCCATCAAATACCTTACTACCACGGCAGGTCAGGGTTTGGAGTTTTTCGTTTCGCTGACAAAAGTAGTACTGACGGCACAGGGAAGCGCGATCCGGGTAATAACCATCTGGGCGACCTGCACAAATAGAATCCTCATCGCAGGTTAAAGTCTCATCGCTAGAACGTTCGCTTCGTCTCCGTTCCACGCACGCCCCATTGGCGAATACCTGTCCTGGACCACACAGGTACGAGATTTTGTTACCATCAGTGCAGAGATGGTAAGCGCGACAACCTGATCGAGCATCCTTATAGTACCCGTTCGGTTTTCTCCGGCACGAGTCGATATCCTCGATGGAACACGTGTAGCTTGCCTCCGAGACGCAGTTTTCACCATCAAATATGAAGCCATTTCTGCACCGAAGTACCGTTTTTGCACCGTTGTGGCAATGAAAGTATGTCCCGCAGGCGACTGGCGAATTTGCAGTTACTGTAAAGTCTTGATAATAGCCGGATGCTCGTTGCGCACAGTCAACCGAGTACGCTAGTCGGTGACAAGTTCCATCGTTTTCCTCGTTACCACGACAAGCACCAGACGATTCATCGAAATAGAAACCATATGGACAGGAGTACTGCTCGACGGTCCGTTCCGCTGCACAACGAACATAATATCCGCAACCTTTACGCGGATCCACGTAATAGCCATTTTGTCGATGCTGGCAAACGTCTCCCGGTAAGTCGAGCCGCGGACAGTGATACAGAAAGCTCGGTACACATTGCTGACCGTTGTACACCGTCATCGGAGGACATTCCAGGCGGTTAATCTGTCGCCGTGATTGGCACTGTACGTACGTTCGACAGTCTTTCGAGGTGGCCGCCAGATGCAGTCCATCGGGAAGAAAGCTGCAGGAATTTACGACCTCGGTAGACGCAGGTTGATTGCCCGGGGAGTGGCAGCCACCTCCGTTCAGCAGCGTGCACCGTTTCGCACGCTCATCAAATCCATAGCCTGGTGGACACTCGAGCACATCTTGCACTTGGTTGGCGTGACACACAAGATACTTCCTACAGTTACCACTATCTTGCAGCACATGGTTACCATTGGTCAAGCCGTAACAACGGGAATCTGCTTCGTAATTGAAAGATGCGCTGGATAAACTCGGGTTTTCACACGTTATCTCTTCCACAGGACTACAGCGACGACCATCGAACGCCCTTCCTATCGGACAAATGTCGACGTGTTCGATCGATCCTCCCTTGCAGCGGTACGATCGTTGGCAATTTTGTGATGTATCGCCGTACACTCCATTTGTCTTGCCAGTGCAGACCGGTTCGTAGCAGGTACCTGTAGTATTAGTAAGAGACAATGCGTTATCTAAAGTCCGGCCGATCTATGAAAGATCCATCAAGCTTACCTTTGGTTCGAACACACCGTTGCTGATTGAAATCAAACTTCGCTCCATCGGGACACTCGTAGCGGATAGGTTGATTGTCGTAACATCGATAGTAGGCACTACACTGTGACCCAGGTACGGTATAAAG
>NC_064874.1:56715796-56725796 GCF_943734745.1 Anopheles darlingi
AAGTTGGAATGTTAGTTAAACAAACACTCCACATTGACGTTCAAAAGATTGTCGAACCACAAACCAACATCCCTTAGTCATTCCGGATCTGGATTGCCGAATCGGAGTGTCGCGCTTTGCAAGAGAAATTTGATATCATTGACATGGACCGCTTTCCGAGCTCTGAGATTTTATAAAATGATGATAAAAAAAAGAATACACAAGATCACGCTCAGCTGCTGGGACCTGAATGAAATCATCCTTAACATCGTGCCAGCATGGTGAGCCTCCGCGGCGTCTTGAAGTCTCCTTTGTTAATCAGAGCCCACCCCTAGCTCTGGGTCCGAGCATGCGCCTCCATCGGAACGGCAGCTTGCAATTGGCTGATTCGCGATACACTGTCTGCCTTTTTCCTCGCTCGTGCAATTCCGGTTTAGGCTGTTTCTGATTTCGGCCAAAAAAGAATCAATCGTCAGCCAAGCATTGGGCGCTTCGTGAATTGGCGAATGCAACGCTTCACTGTTCTGTCGCCGTATGGGCCGAACCTTGTGTCGATTAGTTCAAAAGCTGGTCATTCATAAGTAGTGTCGTGCTGCAAGCACGGGCAAGGTGATCTGATGGGACCTGGGGCTCTGGTTGGGTCCGGTTGAAATAAATTTACATTTTAATTATGCGGGGGTATTTTGTGCTCACCATTTTGCATACAGCGCTCACACTGTTCTGTTCAGCTGTTTCGGCGCTTCTATGTCTGCCAAGTAGCTGTCTCGAGCGTCGAACTTTTGTCCACCTTATCTGTAGCCCTTCGGTTCGCGTTATGAGTGCATGAATCATCACTTAAGAATATCATAAACACCTCGCGGAACGACCTGCCTGATGCGGGAAAAATTGATCGTACACCACGGATTATCTGCGGTCGGTTCATCACAACCATATCGATTACCGGGCGATGCGTGTGGAATTTGTAAAAGATGAGCGACAATTTGACAAAAGACAGCTTAATGGTTATGTAAATGGTTTGCCCAGCGGCACGAAAAGGCTACCGCGTGTTTGCTGTAGTGGCTACTGGCCTTTTTGCTAGCGAAAGAGCATTCATTTAATCGAAGAAAGATTATTCGAATAGCCTCTTCGAAGTTAGTTTTACTACTGGAAGCTTTGTTTTTACACCATCGTATCACTCCCGCAGGATTTTGCTATCGGATGCTGTTGAATATGGATTTTTTTTTTCTACAATTTAATGGCCCAACCCGTCTTTAAGCAGGATCCGATACGGCTAGATCGATGAGATCATCGTGATACATGTGAAAGTCCGGTCGCAGCCCCGACAAGAGCACAGCATCGATGTGAAAGATGATCTTCGACAGCCAGACAAATTGTTATGATGTTATTGCGATACTGTCATACCGATGATGTCTGTGCGAAAAAGCCCTTAACCGGTGACTAATCAGAAACGCACGCACCTTCCTAGTATTATTCCTGTTACAAAAGTTCATATGATTTAATTTTCTTTGCGAAGAGTAATATCAAACCGGATCAGTGAAATCAAAGGATTCTTATAGTTTTAACACCTACTATTATGGTTTAATAGAAATCACGACAGATATTCGCCCGTATGAAGAAAATTTCTTTTACGCGTGATCGACTTCCATGCAATGCATCAGGGCATTTATCGTCCACATATCTGTTAGAACTTACATACCTCAATTTTGCTGCATTTCAAGTGAACGGTTTAGTTTTCTTCTTCACACCACATCATCAATTTGGTCGTTGGCTTTGCAGATGATATTGTCCTGGCGGAGGCGAGAGGCAGGTCGCTCCAGCGTTGGTATAAACAGGGGGAAAATGATGAGTACGGCCGTTGGACGTATCGACTTATTCTAAATCTCTAAAGAGTGCTGTTTCGTAGGTATGGTGAGATTAACCCTTGGCTTGGCTAGTCCTTATTGGGACATTTGTATTTCAGGAAGTCTCATCTGAATTTGAGCATGTCCTGCTCGTTTGCCCCAGGTTTGAAGCTGTTAGGGAAGAGATGGACGTCCCAGTAGGAGGAGGGTTAAGGGTAGAAAACGTAGTGCGGCGAATGTACGAAAGCAAGGAAGTTTTCGACACTGCCAGCAATTGCGTTGGCCGCATAATGGAATCTACGCGTGGAATGCCAGAAGTTCCAGCGCACTCAGGCCGCTTGGGTTGTCCAGCAATAAAAACCGGGGTAAAAGGGAAAACAACCGGATGCTCCTCGAACACTCGCCTGGGCTTTTCGGCGATACGAACCGATCTTGAGACTCTTGTGGCTGAAGACGATCTTGTGGCTGAAGAAAATCTTGTACCTTGGCGCAACTTTTGGTCTTGTATTTGGTCTTGTATTTTATTAACCTTTATAATTGTAATAAGTCATTTATGATAGAAAAATTTCAATGAAATCGATCCTATTTAGCTTCTGCTTGAAACCATTGTCGGTAAATAAATAATGCACTTGGTATGCACGCAAGTACGCCTTTCTTTGTCACTGGCTGTTTAGTAAATGAAGCAATGCACCATCAAGACACTAGGTCATACCATAGGGTCACAGGAATACCAAAATAAGCAATACTTCTTTTAAAATCAATAGCAAATGCTAGCAAACTTAAATACTTTATATGTGCTCCAAGAGAACGAACAACTGATAATAATATCGATATATTCTATGTGTATTTTAAAAAAAGTACACATTTCATGAATTTCCGCAAATTCAAACAGTCAAATACTATAAGCTAAAAGTAATATTTCTGTTAGTATTGCCGTTAAGTAGCTAAGTATTTTTGTTTCGCGCTCAATTTGGTGAAAGCTTACCCTTCCGTGGTGAAAGCTATTTTTGAGCCAAAAGCTGAAGTGCACTTTAAGCTGAACTCGGATTCAACAACCCCTGGCAAAACGCTTGATCTGCTTCCCGGTAAATCTGTATCACTTCTCTTTTTCACAGAGCCATAGTTTTAAAACGTTAATTACAGTCTGGGGGAATGGGTAGAGGGTTGTTAAAAATGTCTAAAACTAAAATAGTAAATCTAGTGTAAAAATTCACGTCTCACGCCCTCTCCAATGCCTTAATTTACGAATTGTTATCGTGTCCCTGTGAAAAGCAGCGCACAAGTAAAGCACTGAGTGTGCGTGGTGTAAAAGTGGTGGGTTTCTCCCCAACCTTTTCACGTCAGCATCATCGACTTACGACTCAAACGCTCGAATTTGCCCGAACCGCACTCGTTCGCTACGGCCGCTAGGGAGATGGTGAGCCATTGCCAGAGGAAAATCGTTCAAACAATCCTTGTGTTCTAGTGAGTATACCGTCCGTGCTGCAGTTATCCACAAAGGTACGAGAATAATGATCCAGGACAGTGAAGTGGCTTAGCGGCGACAGCGAAACAGGCTGTATACGTGTGTGTGTATTTGCTTAAGAGTGATAAATTTAGTGTGTTTCGATGTTGTGCCGCTTAGAATGCAATAATCCTTTCGAACTGCGATCGACAATCGATTGGAAAAATAAGTAATTTATCTATCGCTCGCATGATTTTTGCTGGGCCAGACCAGAAAAGCGCTGCTATTTTAACCGTGTCGATGTGCTAATTGTCTCTGGATTCATTCTAGCGTGATCTCCGAGTTTGTGTTCCATGGTTGTCGAGCATTTTCCTTTTGAACAGAGAGTGGAAAAGAGAGAAAAAGGAAAACAAGCGAGCGAAAAGAGAGAAAAATAGAAAACAGGAGTGGAGAGAAAGAGCGAGAGAGAGAGAGAGAGAGAGAGAGAGAGTGAAAAGAATGAACGAGGAAGCATAGGAAGAAAAATGTGATGATCATGCAATGATCGTCGGTTGCTTTCTTGGGCCCCATTCTATTGGTCTGTGCGGTGTTGCCGTGCAGTTCTATGAGTCTGTATGTGTGTGTGTGTGTGTGTGTGTGTGTGTGTGTGTATGCGTGTATTGGGGCTTAGCCTCATCGAACGGGAAGGTGCATCTTCACAATATTTCCATCTTCACATTCACCATCACCTGTTGCGATCAGCTCGTAATGTGGCATTCCTTCCCATTCCTCTTTTAATCATTTATCACCATCGCCGTCCGTCGATGACACTTTTGAAGTATTCTGCCCTCAGGCCACCACAGAGTGTGCGCGCAATCCGAAGCATGGAAAGCAGAAGAAAGCCAAATGATGATCGTGGAAGGAAAAGAAATTTTTATTCAAATTAAGCAACTCTCTCACACACACACACAGCATTCCCATGAGATCGTACAAGATCCCACAGAAACTGGAAACGTGTCAGAGAGCCCTACGTTTCATCGTTTTGAATGGTCGGCAGAGGCCGGTTTCGAGCGTGAAACTCGGAACCTCCCCGGAGTGACTTATTCCCAAGCGCAGCGTCCCAAGAACACACATCAAACAACAGGTCATCCGGCACAACGTTGAATATCACTAAGCCCCACCAAGTCGTCCCCAGCTGCTCTCTCTCTCTCTCTCCCTTTCTCTCTAGTGCTCTCGCTGAAATTCTTTGCCGAACCATCCGACCCATTTCACTGACCAAGACAGGCAGAAGATCGGCAGCATGAGTGTGCGACCGGTCTTGGGAAGCCAACCGGTTCCGGTAGTAGTCTGTGGCAGCTAGACCAAGCCCCCCAGCCATCTCCACCCATCCCCCTTCCACCTTCTCATTTCCCTCTCTGCACTAGCCACTCGCCACGATTAGCTATCCACCATCCGCGGAAGGTAATTAACGGCAGTTTTATCTCGTATGCGAACGATGGCCACGGATAGGATGCGCCAGGTTTACAGAAGCACAGAATCGAACGCAGGCCGCAACGCAAGAAAAGGAAAAATAGTGCGTTCTTCTTGAGTGCGATCATATTGCCTCACCCAGCGGCGATGGCTCAGCCCTGCTCTATGCAAGCAGCGGATGTGGAAGAATCTGTGGCAGAGAAGAATTCCCAATTCGTTTTCGTGATGTGCCTTTTTCTTGCCTTTTTCTTTCATCAGCCTCATTTAAGAGTACGCGGGTAGTGTTTGCTTCTTCCGATTCTGCGTGTACTCTAGTGTGTTTATGTGTAAGTGTGTGCGCGTGTGCCAGTGTTGGAGCTTATCATTGTGCTAGAGAGGGAAATCCAGAAGGATAAAGTAAAAGAAAAATCCCATTCAAAAAGATTCCCATTCAGTGAATAATTGTGCAAAGGTGAATTTCGTGAAAAAAAGCACCTCTGGATGACACGAATAACGTGCTTTCGGTAGGGCGCAACCACAACTGATCGCCGTACAGCGATCCCTTTACTTGGCAGTTGGAAAAATCATCTTCAAAAAGCTGAATCTCCGCTTCAGTAACGACTGTAACGCAACAGCAGAGAAGAATAACAATTGTTCCAGTTAACACAAGTTGACACCTTTCGACACACCAACGATCGATCGAAGCCCGATCTTTGCAGACAGTAAGTATCCCTTGAATGCACCGGAAACGACGCTAGTAACAAAGCTCGAACGTATATATCAAGAACAACATTGTATGAATTTATTCCAGTGTTACAGAGTGAAAGATTGTATTAAACAGATAGTATAAGACATCGTTAACGTTACGTTTAAGCGGTACTAACAAGTAAACAAATTAATTAACCATAACCCGTTGAAGCTTGAGTGTCTACGATGATGATTCATGATACAATTTGAAACTCGCGTGCGTCACTCGCGAAGTCAAAACGATCATCACAGCGCAGATCTCAGTAAACCATGTTTTCAAGCAATTTGGTAGTTAGAAAGATATTGCATAAACTCATTTCGGAATTGCGTAAGGTTTTTGATGTTTCGGTTCAGCAGGAGACGATCGGAAAAAACTCCAGTAGCTACAACAGTATATTTCCATTGTTTCGGGGGAACAGATTCGTGACTGACCCCTCTTTTAAAAATAGGTTTACATCGCCGTAGATAACATGGCTCTACATGTCACCTGTTACCGGGTTCGTTGTCGTTGAATGGGCAGACAACAACCACAACAACAGCAGTAGCAGTAGCAGCAAAAAAATGCTCGCAGAGAAAACACATTTCAAAATCCCAAACTGGTCATGAATGCTCGTTGTTTTCCGTCCGCCTTTTTCTCCCCCTCCCAAAAAAAAAAAAATACCGAGCGACCGATGTGAGTTAGAAGAAAAGGGATGCACGGCACCAGCTACAGCAGCAGCAACAGCGGAACCGGACGGACCGCGCGATCGGTTCCACCTCAGCGTTCGCTAACTCTTGAACCCCGTGCCGTGGTACTGCTGCTGCTGCTGCTGCTGCTGCTGCTGCTGCTGCTGCTGCTGCTGCTGCTGTGTAGGCTCGTCACGGTACAGAGGACACATGAATATATCAACAATACTGCACGAGGCACCCCACACAATCAAACAGGCATTCCGATACCCGGCAGTTCGGCATTGGCGTAACCGCGACAGCCAGCCAGCTAGCCCGGTCGTAACGTTTGTAGCGAGCGAGGCTTGGGTTGAAACGAAACTTTACTCGCGTGTCCCCCACGGGAGTGGTGAAAATGGAGAAAATGTAGATTGAAATAATGCGAACAGTGCGACCGAAACTGGTGAAAACAAAGAGATGACTAGGTGTGTCCGTACGAAAATGAGAAAAAAGGGCGGAAGAAGGGCGTAGAACTGGAAGTGATTTAGCACGACAGAATGCTTTTTCCACCTGTTGATGGCGAGAATAGAGTACGATTATTAGCTTAAACGGAGCACACAGTATTTGCCGAATCGGTTGATCAAGATACATTATTACTTATTGCTCAGAGACGATCTTTTTCATTTCTCTGTTTGATTCTATGTGTTTTTGGGGTCTTTTTATGTTAGTATAAAATGTAGCAACAGAAATTATTTGTGGTCATTGGTTACTGTACTTAAGTATTTGTGGTCATAGGGTATAGAGGGTTCAAAAGTAAAAATAGTAACCCTCCAGAACATAGAATGTAAACTCCCTTCCAATCGATCAACAGAACACTGCATAAACCCAATGCCAGAGTTCGTAGACACACACGCATAAGCACCGGCATATCACTCACGTCGATAGGAATGTGGAAGAGGAGGAAAGCACCCAAAAGAACGCACTGCTGCCCGTCGAGCATGATTAGCATTTTTAAGGTTCAACCTTGGTTTCCCCTTTTTTAAATTTTTGGTTTCGAGCCCAAAGTGTGTAGCATTTGTACCGAAACAGGCCACCACTGCAGGTGTGTAAGAGTGTAAAACGATCGGATCATAAAGGATTACGTGGACGTTGGGCATACCGGTGTTTGTGTGCCTTTCCGATGTTTTCTCTCGCCACCTGGTGTGGTCTATGGTGTTATCTGTAGATGCGGACCGTCGTCGGAAGGGTAGAACCAAATTTTCCCCTCGCCAGTTTGGAATGTTTTGGAGTTATTGGGTTTCTCTTTGCCCGCTAAGCCTTCTCAACTGACATAAGATAACACACTATGGTGGCATATGTTAAAAAATAATAATATCGATTTAGGATGGTGCAAAGGTTTCTCTACCAAGAACTGGTAAACAGTGGCACAATTCTCTGTGCAGACTGCTACAATTATTGTTGATGGATTGCGTGGTGATCGATAGTAGTTGATGCAATCCTTCGTTCACACCACAACGATCTATTATGTTTACCACAGCACTTCCGCTGTTCCACCGAATGGTTCCAGGCATGAGATATTCTAACAGTAAATGGCAAATGATTGATGAAGATTAACCGCAAACCTTCTCATGCACTGGCAATCAATGTTATGATTCATTCCCTTAAACAGTTCAGTAATACTCCAAAGGGCCTGCTAAACAATTCATAACGAACATCAATCAAACTACCACACCTTGCCCCGAACGAACTCAGGAAGGTGACAGTGGTGAAAGCAACAAATATCGACCCCACCCAAGTTTGCCCCAAGGAGGGGCATCGTTGTTTGATTTGATGGTGGATCTAAACAGTTTGATAAGTTCGTCGTTCCTCCACCCGTTGAAGTCTTCCGTTTGCGATCAAATCGGAACGATCGCGAAGAAATCTATTTGAACTATCTTGTTGACAAAGAGATGAATGATAGTTTTTAAATTGTAGAGCAATGACGGCGAAATAGATATTACTCTTTAACCGAGGCAAACGAGCAGATGCTAAAAGCAAAGAAACTACATTGACACATTAACAAACCACAGTCCGGTTATTCCAGCAATTATTCTTGGGCGCTCCACTCGGGCGACAGGTCGTGAAAGGTTTTGAAAAAGTGTCTTCTCCATTCTTCGCGCTCTCTCGCGTGTGTGTGTGCGTGTGTGCGTGCGTGTGTTCCCGGTTGGAATCCGGTAAACCGTTACAGGAGCGTCATAAAAACACGAACTCGAAACTTGTTGCGATCGCCGAGGTTGCTGCTGCAGCCGGTTTTCGGTCTTCACCGCGAAGCAGCGTTTGTATCTTGCAAAAAGGTTTGAACCAACAGCACGATCAAGCGTGATTTGGGTTATGGAATGTTATTTGTTGCCAGAAAAATAATAGAAATCGCGCGTTGTGTCAAGAAAGAGTTCGTCAGAAAACGACATCCATCGTAACGTGAGTTCGTAGGAAGGTGTGAGTTTTATCGAATACTTTCTTAAAGTCACACCTTCAACGAAGGGGTCGACCGTATGGCGTAACAATCGAAATGAGAACGGTAATGGTGTAATTGATTCAGCTTTCGTCCTGCAATGGAATGCTCTTGCAATGCACTCAGAAACCATTTCCTGATGATAAACCTGTACAAAAACAAGATCGTCATCTTCCAGCATGCGCTCATTATGGCACGGAAAGAGCGTGAATGAGCTTTGCCACCTTACACTTGCATAATGGAAGCATTAGTTACTCAATGCGTGTAATAATCCTCTCTAAGCATACCTTATCAGCCCTACACCGCTTCCCTTAAAATGACCAAATTATCCTATTGTGGTGCGATACGTAGCCACACACTACTACACTTCGTTACATCGTTAACCCCGGGCCCCTGGTGGAAGGGTGGGAGTGTGAGAATAGCTTTCGCTTTCCAGCTGTTTGTTTACCTAATTTTATTGCAACAAAATACAGCATCTCAATTGCGAGCCGACAGGGAAGGAAAGCAACAGGAAAAAGGAAATTATTGCCTCACACAAACCCATCGATGGCTATCTCTGCCGGCGAGTACAGTGTACCATCATCTTCTTGCTTCACACTTTTTCCACGATTCATTATCCGTGCCACCGTCGCACGCCCCCTCCGACCGAAGGGGCGGTCAACCAGCCAGCTAGCATAGTGCCGGCACTTGCCTCCGAATTATGCTGTTTGTCTTATGAAGCTGCTGCTTCTTCACCCTTTGTTTCGCGTTCAGCGTTCAGGAATCTGGAGAGCGGTGAAATGAGAAGCGATCAACCGCTGAACCGGTGGTTCAGCCAGCCAAGACCAGGAACTGTCATCCACGCACTAGATGGGTGTAACATCCGAGTGGGGTGGTGAAGAGACACTTTTCTCCCAGGGGCCCGGTGAGGTGAGATGGAACAGTGCACTACTCATACAAACACAAACAAATGGTGAACGTTCACGCACTCGGTGGCAAACTGAAAAAGAGACGTGTTCATTATTACTTCCTTCTGTCTTCTGAGACTGATACGTATCCAAAATTCGTTATAAAGTAATTTCAAAATTGTCTCACAAGCCTGATGGCGGTAACATAATGTTTGACCAACTTTATCACCATTTCAATTCAATTGAACAACTAGGTGGGTTTAAATTATTAGAGAAAAGATACTGTCCATACTCCTCGTGGCACGACTTCTATTTCAAGGGATCTCGATTGACCAAATAGAAATCACAGCACAGGGTTGTGCTCCAATTTGGCGAGCCTGTCGAAGCACCACGAGCCCTGTGCCTGTGACTGACATGGATGATTCGGCGAAAGTTTGTTGAACGAAACCCGCTTAACCCGCTTTTCAATGCATGGTTTCGATGGTTTTTGACCCGATTGATTTTCGATTCCTGCTGCTTGACAAATGGTAAACGTACG
>NC_064874.1:56743296-56753296 GCF_943734745.1 Anopheles darlingi
TTTAAGCGTCCTGCTCCCCTTCCCTTCAGTCGGTGCATTATTCATTGGACGTTGTTGTATACATTGTTGTCATCATCATCATGATCATCATCATCCTAACGGATCATTCGATTAATGTGTCAGTATCAATCGAACTGCTTTCAGCAGAGCACAATTTTGTGGCAGTGTAAACGGGTGCGGTAACATCAAATTCAACACACTGCAGCTCCTTTAGAAGCACAAAGGGTCATTAGTGAGGCGTAAGGCCAGAGAACTGAGTGAAGTGGGATTTGATGCGGTTTTTGCTATTCCGAGTATTTTAAGAAGCTTGTGCGCCAATGTACTCTGACCGATAACTGTTCCGCTTTGGTGTGGCAACCGGCCTGCTGAAGACGAACAATCCTGGTGTCGTCATCCTTCGGTTAATTCAGTCCAATCCAATTCTTTAGGGATCATAATCTCAACCTTCGACACTCCCCGTCTCGTCTCGTGGGTGGTCAAGTAAATTGGTACCAGTTGGTCAGTAACGATCAGTGACTATCTGATCAGTGGTAAACATCTGATCAGTACTAGAACAAATTGTATTTAAATTGTCTTTTGAAGGCTTCACCGTACGCTATTGCCCTCTAACTTGTTGGACTTTTGAATTGGGGATTGTTTCTGCACATTTCTACTTAACCGTTTGTAAATCTATGCGTTAGTATGCAGGGAGAAAATTACGTGCCGTCAGGAGTCTACGCTCCTCGTCGAAACAACGAGATTTGATGTTGTCGCACGGGATAACTATTACTGATTTTACTTTCGTGGACACGCAATTACCTGCTTTTAGATTGAATTTCCGCACAAAAACTCCAAGAAGACCTGCCTCCGGTACTTGCATGACCGTTTTGTCCATCAGAACCCTCTGAAACTCAACTATCTGCATCTGTTTCGCTGATTATTGCAATGATGATTCTAACAATTGTACTGTTTATTTTAATATTATTAACATTATTTTGCCTATTCTAATTATTTTTATTCATGGCTGTATCTGTTACACGCACCAGGCGGGCGCATGTGGTGAAAGCGCAGCGCAGTGCTTGATTAGTTGGTTTGGTTGGTTAAATAGTTTCTTACAAGATCATTTCGTACTCGGTAGGGGCCACACAAATGTGCTCGCGGAAAGGACAAAATTAAGAGAACAACTAGAATTTGTTGTTGATAGAACAATAAAGCACATTATTTACTATCTTGAAACTAAAAATACAATATAATTTTCATGACTATTACACGGAACACAAATCATCCGAAACATGTCGTTGGCAATTACCTAACGAAAAATTTGAGTGCCAAAAGAGAACATGGGAGTGAGTATCAATTACGGTCGACGTTTTATATTTAAACGTTAATGTAAGATGTTGGTATGTTAAACCCCAAAATCCAACCGTCCAACTTCATAAAGCTTTCATATATAGATTGCACTGACATAAAGGAATAATTTTGATGTGGATTTTTGATAAGCTTTAGAAATAAAATACTAAAATGGATTTATATTGATACTTCCGTAAACGAAGGATGCGTGAAAAAAAAAACATTTCACGAGTGGGATTTAATTGAAGATGAATTGACAAAGAGAAATCATCAAATACGTTGCAATAGAAATCACTGCAAAGACGCTCGGTCAATGCGAGCCAGAATCTGGTTGCAATTTCAGCTAATAAAATTACCTAACAGCGACTAGCAACTGTCGCCAACAGTATGTAAACTTTCATGCATACGTATGCGTCTGCGTTTTTACGCATTGTTGTTTTTCCCAGCTTGTTTCATACATACCCTTTGTCACGAGAAGTGTTTTTAAAATTTTAAATGAAATTCCTTCGTATCCGAAGTTATATCTTTGCTCATTGCATGAAACCAATGCATGAAACATTTTCGAAAACAACTATATTCGACTTACCATATTTATACTTATCAGAAACAATTATTTCGTATGAATATTTAGCCAAACGGCGAATTTTCTCCGCGCTTTATTTGGCGCCATAGGTGCCGATTGCTTCAGGCACACCATTTTTTATTTTAAAATTCAGGGGCAATAAATGGCAGAATCTGGGGCAATACGGCCGGTATTCGTCCATTCCAGTATCCAGTAAGATTACCAAGAGGCGTCAAATCCAATAGATTAACACTATATGCGCTGTGCTGCTTTGCAGTAGCCTAATATTTAATAATGACTTAGTAATTATTATATTAATAGTAATTATTATATTTTTACGTATATAAGGAGTAATTAATATTTATCGGCATATATTTTTTCGATAGTAAGTAAGGATACATGTTTTTAATTCATCAAATACCCCTTTTTTCTTTCTAAGAACGAACGACCCGCATATTTAATAAACAAATCAAACAACAACATACAAACAGCAATCCTATAAACCTTTTAATAAAAATCACCATTATTTGCGTTTGCATGTAGCAGTTTATCTTTATTTTCTGTTTCTGCCATAAAGATTTCTTTTTCCTGAACCATATACAGGCCGTATAGTATCAAACTTGATTCGGTTACTTCCGTTGCGATTAACAGAAACTCTATGCACTGCACAATAAACATATTTCAAACAATCAAAATGAATTGACTTTACCAAATATTAACCAGTAATTAACAAAACACCTTTACCAGTAATTAACAAAACAATAAACTTCAATAGGCGTTCCGCCGTTTCAGTTTATTTTCATCTCTCTGCAGTTCGTGAAATAAATTTTCTGAAATGCAGAAATGAAATATTTATCTAATCTGGTTTGCAATAGCTTCACTTGTAAGGCTTCCTAGGCTAGGATTTCCTTTGGTCGAAAGTAATAATAAGCAGTGTGCACTGCTTGAAGTTGACAATCACATTCGTCATACCAATTATTTGTACTAAACGTTTGTACTAAAACATAAGGCACCACGCGTCTCCATGACACTCAACACCTCTATCCACACGGACGAATCCAGACGAGAGCCTACTTGCGATATTTCTAACCAATCAATCGCTATCAAATCATTTAATTTGATACGTACTATATTGTTTTCGTTGTAATGCAGCCGTGCAACCAGACCTAATCAAAGATTTCATGAGTTTGCAGAAAATATATCTTCAAGAAATGCTCCAATTAGCTCTGATCGTACGGCATACAGCGCCAATCACACACTCCTATCACTTCTTATCACAGTGATCACTAGCTGTTGGAAGATTCCATACAAGCATATCTTCACACGATGCAGCTCCTGCAGACGGATGTAGAACTCGGCCGATCCTATTCGCCAACTGATCTTCACTCGACACAAGCCAACCAAGCACTGGCGAACTGGTGCGCCTGACGATCGGAAGTAACCTCTCCGACCGTGCCGGCATTCGCCGGTTCTGGTGAAATTCATCACATGCCCGGTTGAGTTTACGACCCTATTGAAGAAGCAAATGGAAGAAATGAAGAAAGTGGAAAAAGGAAGGAAGCTACATTATCACATTCGGAAGCATTCGCAGGTACCCTTCGTTCTACGATCGCGGTACACAATCGGAAGGCTGAGAGGGTGGGGTAACCAACCAACAAGAAAAATCAGAATACAATATCTTCTTCCGCTCCACCTCCTCCCTCTATTTGTAAGGGGTCGGCGATGCCTGTTACCACTCCATCAAAATAATGATAAGAAGCAACACAATTACTGGGAGAAAACCGAAGATGTACCGCTGCACGTCGCTACTGCTAGGGTCACCAGCTCCATCAGCTATCGAGAACTTATTAAGAAGTCAACATCTTCACCCTGTTAAGGTCAGGCCAGTGCCAGCCAGTCGAGACATTTCGCTGCTACCACCTATAAACGCAAAGAAGAACGAAAAAAAGAGAGAAAGAGAACGGTGATGATAAGTCAAGCGTACCGAAACGAGATCAACACCCAGCAGTCATTGAGTCTCCCCTTTCCCTGTTTCTCACCGTGGGAATAGCTCAAAGCTCCCTTCTTCTGGCACTCTTGTTGATGCACCCCTTCCTTTGCGGGTGTGTGGAGTTGGGGGAGGGCTGTGGTGTCCTCTCTGGTGGGTCATTATCACTGGCATCGGTCGCTTTTGTTCCCCCGTTGCTCCACTATTTTTATGCGCGTGGGAATAGGTGTCGCAAAGTTCCCGCGCAAATCACAGCACCGTAACAGACACCGACGGCGGCGGCGGCTTCTTCTTCCGTCTTTCAAATGGCTGCTTCTGATTGTATGATAATCCAGCAGTCACTCGTCGCCGGTGATGACGATGACCTCGACTTGCGACTTACCCCCGGAGGATCGGAAGCATCTTCTAGAGGACACACTCGCCTGTGCTGATCATTTCTAGCGATCGTTCCGGTCGGCATCACTCGCTTCCTCGCGTAATATTGGACTCGTATACTGGTGTTCTTCGTACTTCTTCTGCCTTTTCCTCTGTGATGAAGACGCTCTACTGCCAGCAGAAATGGCATCTTAATGAAACCAACCCGCCCAGAGGAATATACATTGTTGTCTAACCGTAATCTCTGGGCGCTCGGCAGATACAACAGGTGCTTCTGCTTCACATTTCTCTGCAAATGCTGCTAGAGGGGAGAGCGGAATGGGGAGGACTCGCGTTTAGAAATTTCTTTCCGAAAGCGCACCACAATCGACCGAGTGTGCGCCACCGTCTCCCTACCCCTTTTGCGACTAATTTTCCCACCATTTGTTCCACTCAGCATCCTCAGCTTCTTTCTCTCCTTTTTTGATCATGCTTTTGCCTTGTGCTCATTGAAATATCATAATAAAGGTGTATATTTACATATATAATTCATTGGATTTTCTTATAATTACCTGTTTCTCAGTTGTTCTCCTTAGTTTCTGCTTGTTCATTTGTTTCACATAAATTGTTCTTCTTCTGTTACTCACTGTGTCTTTTGTGGTTTTACTATGTTTTGTCTTTGCTAGGATTGCTGCTGTACTGAGAGCCTGCTGGTTCTCTTTGATTATCATAACAGTTCGTTCACTTCATTATTCCTCCCGCGGTGCCCTGGCTTCTTTTGCAAATGTCTTTCTCTCGTGGCCACTGACGCACGCTTTTTCTTCTTGCATTACATTCAACACACTCTTTCCCATCTCTTCGTTGCACAAACATTGTCTTCGTTAATCAATTAACTTAAATTAGGTGTTTGGATTCGGTTCTCACGCGCTCAGTGGCGCAACGATTTTCCCTTGTAGCGATTCCCGAACTAACATACCTCGTGCTTGCTTTGATGAGAGCAGGGAATGTTTTCTCTTTCACGCTAATACACATCCATAGCGGGTAGCAAAAAACTGCAAACTACCATAGCTCCATCTTCGCCATATCATGTTTGCTTCCAAATTAAAACTAAAATAATCTCACAATAAAGCCATCCTACTGCGCCAGGCCCGGCAGAATGGTTTCAATCGAGCAGTGCGCAGTAACATCAATAAAGTCGCTACTGCTAGTCGGTGGATAGCTTTTGTTTCATTTGTTTTCGGGTGGTATGCGCTGTTTTTGTTCAGTATTCTATTTCATGTTAATCTCCCGGAGTTGTACGCAGAAAAAGGAAACATACGGTATGGTACTCGCATCCGGGGGTTTGTGTATAATAAATATCGTTGTATTTCCTTGCTCTCGTTGATCGATCGACGCACATAAGTTAGACAGCTGGCAGCGGCACTCTCGTCCATCTGACGGTATTCCATCTATACTAGTATATATAACTATCTTCCTGTATACATAATATGTATATGTATATATATAAATCTCTAAAAATAGGTCTTTTTCTGCTGATTTCGTCCTTGTTCCTTTGTTTTCCTTTTGTTCTTCCACGTCTCGTAATTACAGTTAGCGGGATGGGATGTTTTGTTCTAATACTGGACATAAGGACAGTCCTGGACACGTTCCGCTCAATTCCCTTCCAAAAAGCTGCCATTCTCCATTCGCGCACCTACCCGATCTACCTGAATAAACGGATGATGATCCGAACTCTATCAAAATAGAGAGATTTGCTAGAGCTTTATTTACAGGCATTACGTTACACGATACTATAAGGTGCTGTAGTGTCGCTTTGCACTTGCTCACCGCTGTGCCACAAAGAGAATCGACGACATGCACGATGATTGCAGAGTTGCTACTCTGCATCGGTGGAGACGCCTAGTACACTGCCCTTTCTAAACGACCATTCCATTCGAAGAGCGAGCATCCGTCAGACTGTGCGGTAATAAAACCATACAAGCATTTAAAAGCATAGGGGGGAGGGGACTTACTAAAATAGTTACTAATAATTGAGCGTTGCTGTTGCTGTTATCAAATTTCCATTTTCACTGCTGTTCTACAACATTTTTCTCTAACGAATCTTCGTTGTATTGCATACATCGTCATAACGCGGCGGCAAGAAGAGATCTAATGAAGAAATTTAACGAAAGTAACGGCAGTTTCTATCTTAAAGGTTGGTCACACGAAATGCGACTTCTTTCGAGCGCACCACAAGAATCTAAATAGGTTGCACATACCAACGTTCGCCGGTGGTACAAGCAATCGTGAGGGTTCAAGCACTCGTGAGGTAACCAACACTCTACAAGGCTAACACCTTCACACGAACAGACCGAATTGGCAGAACGCGGTGTTTACGTAAAACGATGGTTGGTGTGCACAGGCTTTTATCCATTAACTCATAAAGGATGAGGGATGGTAATACTGCACTTGCATAGTGAAACCACCCGTACCAAAAGTGGTTAGTAAATCATTTATAGCGACACCTTTACATGCTATACAGGTTGGTGGTATTTGTCGTTACCACTAGGCATAATTAAAACGAAGCAAAAATCTACCCGTAGTAGATAGTGGTGAGTCAATTAATCCAAATCGTTCCAACCCGTTTTGCATTGAATGCATGTGGGAAAAGTTCACAAAAGCGATCCTCGGTCGCTTCTCACGTTGCTCATCGTGCCGCATATCTCATTAGAGGCAAGTGCAAATTACAATGCGTGTGTGAAACGAACAAAACCGGCTCAACCACCATCCGTCAGATGAACCAGATAAAAGATCTAACTGCTTCACCAGGGCAATCGTTCATCGAAGAAAAATCCAATAACGATCACAAAGCACGCAGCGATCCGAACCCACCGTGCGCCAATAGAGGTATCAGAAGCATTCGTTCGACATTCCACTGGATCAAACGATTGTCTAATGACTCGCTACGGACACGCTAGAGCTTTTGCGTGATCCGTGCGGCTGCGTAGTAGTCGATCGTCGAAAGCCAAAGCAGCAAAGCAGAATATGTTCTTCTTTGGTAATGTTCTAGTTTCGAGAAAACAATTCTAAACCACTCTTCCCTGCTCTTGAGTAGTCCGTTAAAACCCGATAATCCGCGAGGAAAACTTGACATGAATTTACCAAGATCTCGACCAACTTCTCTCGGCGGTCTGTAGCTGCCCATGTAGTTCTCGCTCTCTGCCTCTCTTTCTCCTGTATGTCTGCTCCTATGCGGTTCTGTCCACCTGCTGCCTAAACGGTCTCTGACCTTAATGTAAGGTGAAGAGAAGGGTGTTTCGTTGTTTTCCTTGCTGGGATGGAATGGTATGTGCGTATGGCGCTGGTTGTGCGCGTGCTACCGTAGAGGATTTTCTCACTCTCCTTCTACCACTAAGCCGGTCGTTTGTTGCTATGTCCTCACGTTTCACTCTTGCTACACTTCTTGTATACGCAACTCGTTTCGAAGCGAATCAACGCTTCACTTTGGAATGCAATCTGTGGCGGTATGCAGTTTCGAGGTTTCCGGTGGCTGTTACTCGTAGTTGTGATTAGGTTCTACGGATGGCATAATCTGAACCCGGTGTTTATGGTAAACCGGTGCCATGTGAGCTCCAGCTTACATCCGCAATCGATGGAAGAGCACCTCCGGATGAAACACTTTGATTCACTACCGTCGGAGAGGTAGCATTGTTGGTATTACTGCTATTACTGTTACCGGTGATGGCCGCAGTGGTACTGTTCGTTGACCCCCGCCGAAGCACATCTTCTGCACCTGGGCATGGTGGCCGCGGTCCCGGCTCTGGCGTGTAGGTAAACGTTAGGCCAGTCGCGTAAATAATTCCGTCATTGCGCACCAGCGAAATAGGCACTTGCGTTGGCTGTCGAACCTACAGGGCAGGGAAAAGGTGCATCACGGACGAAATGAAAGAAAAGCATAATCATTAGCATTAAAACTATACCATAATGGAAAACATATTTTAAAATAATCCCATAAAAACTAATGCGCCAGAAGACATTAAAAAGGTTCAGATGCATATTTGATGGATCTCTTGTATGAATCTGTTGAATGATGTGAAATACATTAGTGTCGACCCCGGAACATCCTGATTTTTTCCGCTATTACTAGCTGCATTTAAAGCACCACGCGATAATTATGATGAGGATGGCAATTGGTGCAAAGATATTTTATCTGTGCTAAAGTAAATGCGTTCTACTTCTCTGTTTTTTTTTAGAAAACTGTCGTACAAATACAGACCGCATGTAGGCTGTATCACTACATATAAAAAGTCAATAAAATTCAATAACCATCATAATTAACGAGCTAAACTTATTCAGCCGACTGAAATGCTATCGAAATCACAACACTATTTTTTTTAAATCAATTACGGGACAGTAAGTTGTCCACCAGTAATGTTACGGAATCGTTAAAGTATCAGTTGAATGTACTTGATATAATAAAATGCAAAAAAAGGCCGCAAAACTTAAAATTTGTGCTTTAAAGTTAATAATCTATGTACTCGAAAAGTTGTACATTAAATCCATATTCAATTCAGTAGCGTATAAATAATTATAAAACAAACATTTCGATTTATATTGTTAATGTATATGAAAAAGAAGCATAAGGGAGGTATATGCATGTAGTTGCTGCAGTAACATCGGTGTCATTATTTGAAAAAAAAAATATAGTCACACTATCAAGCGATTGTTCATAACGCGGTACTGGTATATTTGGTGTTTTCAGCTTTAAAGAAAGGGAATTATTCAAACATGATAAGGTGGCGATGATTAAAAGTAATGGACATTCACATGGGTTATAACATTGAAAATTGTTTACATTGGCTTAGGTAAAACGAAAAAATCAATTTAAAACAAAAGATAATGATTGCATAGAAAACAATCTGTACATTTAATTAATAAAACAAATTTTATATTGAAATATAACAAAAAAAAATAGACTAAAGGAGCATGATCATATAGGGTAATTTTTATGCAAAATCGGTGTATCGGTGTATATGTATTTCTGTATATTGGAATAAACCTACCTAATAAGTGTCCTCAAATGAATTTATGAAAAGAAAATATTGACACAAAAACAATACAACGGCTACAAAACAACTCAACAACAAGTTTAGATTAGAGGGAAGCTTTTCTAGGAAATAACGCTTAGAATAACCCACGGTTGCATCAACCAACCCTTCGTAAAGTTCAACAGACGAATGAGAAGGAAGTGCCTGAACTATCATCAACCACAAAGAAGCGGAAAAAGGAAAATTGTTCCCCTAACCGCAGTTTAACCGTCAGTCAAATATCTTCAACAGCAGGAGCAGCAATGTAACTACGCCTGGTGCTGCCACTATAGCAACAGGTTCCCATTATTATTAAATCGATATTATCGAAACAACGCAACGCCCGGTAGGTAAGGATAAGGTGCGTTGGGTGCGCTTTACTGCTGTATCTTGCGAGCTTTGCCCTCAGCTGGCCTTAGTTAGTGCAACGTACGTGACGCGGGCGACTTGGTAGACGCAACGGTAGCGAAATCTGCATCCAACCATCCTGCATCTTTGCCAATCCCGATACAACGGTACAACTTCCGAGAGAAAATACGAATTTCATTAGTCGTTTTCCCTAAGACTGTATAGCCAAGCCAGACCGTCCGCGGGTGCTTTTCCCGGTACCATCCAGCAGTGTTTGTAGTGCTTTTGCTTGCCTTACTTACGGTTGTGATACGCGGTGGGGATGAGGTACTGAGAACCGTGCGCATAATCTGT
>NC_064874.1:56758296-56775796 GCF_943734745.1 Anopheles darlingi
AATTTCGTAATTATCATTTCATTGAGAACCATCACCATCGTTTAAAGCGTAGTTCGTTGTTCATTGCAACCAATTGATTGAGAAAGCTCGTTGTTAGCAAAGTCCAGTATTAATTCCGTTGGAGAGAAGGCAAGCCAAACTTTCGATAAATCTGAAATTGTTTTCACTCTGACTGCTCTGCGTGATCGTTAGGATCCGATCCATTGAGGCTAACACCGGTGACAAGAAACAGATGAATATGCTCTGGTTATCTTGAACCATGAGCAACAAAATCAGTCGCGCTGGTACGATACCGGCGTTAGTTTGAGATCATTGCTAAGATCATTGTCGCGGTAGCCTGATCATCGTCATCATTGATAATCGGTGATCAGGTGCTTACTGGGTATGCGAGGAAGCCAGAGAATTCGGAAGAGCGTACCGGGGGATTTCATGGCCTGAGCGCAACAAGTACGTGTTGGGTGCTTCCACAAACTATTGCTGCCACTGATGCTGGGTGATGATTGAATTTTGTTTAATCACATGGCATCACACATCAGCTTGAGTGTGCGTCCCTTATACACACACACATACACACCTATTCTGTCGCTCTATCTTTGCCTCTCTTCCAATTGCTTTCCCTTCCGTCGCTCAAGACCCCGCCCGTCACTGCACATGGACTCGAACTGGTTGATTGGATCTTTCGGTATGGCTGTTTTCTCACGCTGTTCACCATGCCACAAGTCCCAGGCCACCATGGCCGGGAAGCCACAAACATTTTGCCGGTCTCAATGGCCCCGATCGTTGCTTTTCTCGTCATCATCATCACCGTCATCGCCGGCGTCATTCAGAGATCGCCGTGGATTCCCATGGAATGGCAAACGTGATCGTTGCTTTACGATTCACCGCCGAAAAACGTAACCACCCAATCGCTCGCGCTTCAATCGAATGCTCTACGCGGCATTCCATGAGAAGCATGGTCGCAGCTTGATGGGTTTGATTTATTTTTCCGCCCCAAAAACCCCTTACCGTTCCCCCGCCTTCAATCCGCTTCCTATGGACTATCTTATGTGTAATATGTAAGCGATCCTTTTGCAAAACACATTTGTCCGATAATTGATAATCAACCGATCATCGGAATTGGAGAAAAGCTCGACCAATGTCCGGTTTCCGATGAAAAGTTGATTGACGACGCGACGATTCGTGACCTCAAATTTCTTAGCGAAAAGCGGATATTATTTGTCAAAATGTGGGCCTGTCACCGTCGTGGATTCGGATGGAACATGTTTGAAGACATGCCAATCATCCAGCATAGCACTAACGGGATCCCCGGTAATATCCGCGACATAATGTTACTGGCCTGCGGCGTCCGGATGAGATCAATCCGATGGTCCAGCTGATGGTGAGAACAATCTGCTCTACATTTTGCTTCGCATTGTATGATTCCTCGGGCGATAACTGATGGAGTTAGTAGGACTGTTTTGGTCAACAATGAAGTAGTTACATTAAATAAAGTCCGCGAGTCCGTACGTACGTGCTCATCATGCTCTATGATTAATAGCTTAACGCAGCATGAAGCTCCAAAGCAGTTTAAAGCCTTTCTATTGTGTTCTTCACCGCCTCAATCGCCTCGCTACCTTTGGGTGGGGAATGTCTTTCAACGAAACGAAACCACCACCAAAGATGCGACAACCGTGGGACCAGAAATCCCAAAACATCAACGGACACGAAAGCCGGAGTGTTGATGACAAAACAAACGAAAAATCATTAAAAACAACTCATCGCTTCGTGATCGCCGAAAGATGGTGCGGCGAGCCCCCGCGAGTCCCAGAAACAATCAAGTGATTAGCGGTACACGAATGCGGAAGTGGGACCCCGAGAGATGATGAAAATATGACAAACGTTTCTTGCGCGGACGACCTGCCGATCAGGTGGATACCGGGAGAAAAGGAGTTGCGAAAAGGGGCTTTTAACCGGATTGGTTTTGGAAAAGCAATAATTACCTTCGCATGCAGTATGACAATGACCATGTTGTTGCGGTCGCGCAGATACTTTTCCATTGCTTCGCGCGTTAACCGCCGTTCCTCGATCTGGCTCCGGAAGATGGGTGAGGCCGCTGTCGAGCCCGATGTTGGGGCCATCCCGCTGGCACTGTTATTCGTGGTTCCGACCGGTATGACTGCTCCACCACCACCGCCTAATCGTGGCAACAGGGCTCCACCGTGGTGCGAAGGAGGGCTTGGTGGGGCCTGACCATAGCCCGGGATACCGTACTGATGTGGCATGTTCGTGAAAGGGGCCTCTGCGTCCCCCTGACCACTAAATACTGTGCTTTCCGTCCGTCCGTCCGAGGGATAACACCGAACCGTCCGTCTTGCACGGCGCTACGCTCTTTGGTGCTGACGAGGATTCATACCGTGCAACATGAACCGTGCCAAGTGCTCGTCTAGAATTATCATCATTCGACACGATCCCGGAGCGATCCAAAGAAGATCGGAACAATTCAGATCACTTTTCGTCGTCGCCGTTAACAACCGAATCTCATTTCCAGATAAACCTTCCCGGGGACTTTGTTATTGTTTTGATTTACGTTCAATCGCGACAAACACACAGCCACGCACGCACATAGCCCAACGAACGCCTTGCGGCGTCCAAAGAACGAATTAAAGAACTTTTGGGAATAAATTAAAATTGCGCTGCACACCAGCCGCCAGCTGCCGTTTTCGTCGTCGTCGCCTCAAATCACGCTTATCACTGTTATCACAGGAGGCTGAGAACTTGGATTTCTGATTAGGCGGAGCAGCAGCCAGCACAACAATTCACGGGAGATAGGAGTTTGCCAAGGATTTATGAATCCTTGGAGGAAACGCTGGTAACACCACAACCGTGTGCACACACACGCTCACACACACACAAGCTTTGAAGCACACACTAAACGAGTTGAACGGAACCCCTTACAACGATGTTCGGGCAAGGGGTAGCGCCCTTTTCGGATTTACACGATCCTCAACTCCGGAGACAGTAATTACCGGCCACTTTGCTGGATTCCGCGTCCGCGGAGAAGAGCAAAACGACAACCCGAAGCGCAGGAGGAGCCTTCCTCACTCTCGGACACGCACGGCAGCTCCTTTTCCCGACGTCCTTTTTCCAGTTTCGGAAAGTCCGTTCGACAGCAAGTAAACAACCACTACATAACGCCGTCGGAAAACTCGCTCGGAGGGTCACGGTCGCATTTTTGTTTGCCGGTTTTCGAGTTGGTTTAATCCGAGAGCGGCCACAGCACAGCACAAGGAAGAACCCGGGTGTCCACGAGAATCCTGCGGTGTCCTTTAGAGGGTCTTCCACCAGCGCGATCCGGGGGTTGGAATTAAAGGGCCAACGGAAACCTTCGCGAGCACAGATCACTTCGCCGAGCCGAGTTTTCGATTTTCGCAGCCGCAGCCGTCCTTTCCCGTTGCCCGATCGTTGAGAAAAAAAAAATTTACGCGAGAGTTGTCTACAGAAACCATGACAAAAACGAAGGCGAAGCATCAATTTCGTGCCTTCCCGCTTCCTCTTGCGTTGGCGATACGGTTGTCTGAGTGAAAAGGAAAGCGCTCAAAAAAAGTACCGCCAGCGTTTACAACTACGAGTTGAGTTCAACAGTTCGGAGCGGTGTGTCTTTTTTCAGCGAGTGTGACCTGATATCACATGAATGGCATTACAGTTCCGTTGTCGGAGTACTAGAACAGACAAGCGTCAAATAGCATAGCGCTCGAAAAGTATTTTCACTATGGTTCATACTCATGGTCAAATTTAATTAAATAACCGCTTTTTGTCGAATTTAGGAAAATGTATTTTTTGATAAATTGAGGCTCGTTGCTTATTAATGGCAACTTCTCCATTGACAAAATGTATGCAAATGGGTCTATTGTTTAATAAACACGAAAATGTTCTGACGACGGGTCTATTAAGCGTTAATAGACCCGGTTGCAAATGCGCAACCCAAACAATTGGTCAAAATTGTGGAACTACTCTTTCCATAACTCGAACTAAACTTTTCCAGAACACAAAAAAGTTTAAAAACGTGTCTGAGAAAAAGAGAAAATTAAAACCTCCTCGTACCGACCATCGCGGACAGGCGCCAGTTTCAAAGCGAAACCGGGTCGTCCATCGGGTGGAAGAGCGCAAAAAAGGCGTGGGAAAATATCAGCCACCTCGCACGTGTTCCCCTTAGGGGCCACCACCCTGATCACGCGCTCTGCTCATCATCATTGTGTCTCGCTCGCTTTACCGCTACATTTATTTGTTCTTGTACCGGAGGAAAACCGGTCTACCTCTCCCGCAGGATACCAAATATTCCACCAAAAATGACTGGCACTGGCCCACCAGGACCACATTCCACACGTTGCATTTTGAGTCACCGCAACGGTGCAACAGCCTCATTCAGGCGCTCAATCAGCGGAAGATGATGAAAATTGCCCCGTAGCCTATGCGGGTCCCACTGCGGGTTTCCTAATTTGTAACCAGGGAAATGTGCAACTTTTCCCAAGCGAACCCGGCACAGGACGCAGAAATGAAAACATCCGGTTCTGGTCTGGACGAAAAGAGCAGCATCGAGTCCTGGAACGTGCGCCCGGGAGCGCAACAATCGCAATGTCCACCATCATGTGTTCGGAAAACACAAAACTACTCCTTCGTTTATCCACCCGCGTTTTCCTTGCGGCATTGCATAGTTTTCTCCTCCACCCCCTCCTTTTTCTCCCTCATGAATGCAGACGCTTCAAGCGAAAAACTGGTCATTGTTACACTAATTGTCTTCCTTCGTTCCGAGCTCAAACTATGAGAAAACCTGCAGACCAGCAGCGAAGGGTTTTTAATTTTTAAAGGGAACCTTCATGCTCAACCCTCCCTGGTCTCCGTGCCCTTCTTCCCCTCCCGACTCGTCATTATTTATTCATAAATACATCAACGTCTTCGCCCCGACCCCGTTCGCCGAAACAGGCGTCTTCCCGTGCTCCTTCGTGCGCCAAGGAACAGCCGAAGAACAAGGAATCGGAAACGTTCCGCTTGAAGAATCCGCCGCAGTGCCCTCCCTCCTCTCTTCGCACGACGCACCGGCGACTTTGAGATTGGTGCTGGACGCCCGCTACCACACCCTTCCCGCTATTCTTCGATTGTGTCTAGCGCGATAGCCGGTCTGGAAACGTAACACACGTTTTCCATTTCGGTTCTCCTCTGCTCTCTTCAATTCTCCTTTTACCGTTCCATCCCCATCCAACATCACGCCGACGACCTTCAGCTTCCTACCACTTGTTCCTAACTTCATTCACGATGAGCCGCATCGCCAACAGAGCAGCAACCCATCATCCGCCACCCCATACGCACTGCCATCCACGCCAATACCTCTTGCTCTTGCTGGCTCTTCCGCGGCAGCCATCCTTCGCCTTCACCCTCGCACGGCAGAAGTACGCAGCATGGACGAACCAACCGGTTGCAACAGTTCCCACGGTTCCCACAATGTAAATTTATACGCCACGAACATTTTTCTCCGCACGAAGCCAAACGAGCGAGCAAGCCAGCGAGCGATCCCGGAGATCCGGGACAAAGACGACATCCGAACGGCAAATCATCAAGAAGCAGCCCTTGATGATGACGATGACGATGATGATGATGACGATGGAGTGGAACGTTCACGAATTGTTTTTTTGAGTGTTTTGAACTCTTGGGTTTGGTGATGCTGTGGTTAATATAGAGCCGATAGTTTTATTGTGTGCTAGATAGATCGATACTTCATTATACATGCAAGAATCCGACCGGGAGGACATCCTGCACCAGGCATCAGTTTCACTTTTAAAACTTTGTGGAAAGCAAATAGAGACGCCCTTTACGCTGAACATGACTTTTACATGTCAAGCATAAGGGACTGACTTTTGCATAATAATGTGGACCGCATCCAGATGGTAACGTGCTATTGCGCTTCCGGATGGGTGTTTCGATTTGTTCCAATTATTCATTTGCTATTGCAGTTCACCGTATTGCTTCTATAATCATACCATATGGCGTATAATATGTGCATATTTCATTGCAGCATAGAATTCCTTCACTGAAGAGAATTTCTTACCTTGGTTGTGGGAGTATGAAATACGGATAATCGATCACATATCCAGCATCACTTATAACCGACCATGAAAAAACTATAATTTATGTATGAAAGCATTTGGTATGATCCAAAGATAAAGTAAATTACAAACTGCTTTTCGGTATGTATAAGTACCACCTTGGTTTAAATCAAATTTTATTTTCTTCTACAACATTCTTCTATCTCATGTGTCTGTAAAGAGATGTAGCGAGTTTGTAATAAGCAGACGGAACAAACAAACAAAAAAAAAACGATAAAGGGCACGCAATACTGGACACACGGAATTGCACGATTCAGTGCGTTTTTCTCACGCAAACCATGACCCAAGACGCCGTCTGCGGGCTTGAGAAACGTAAGAGAATCTTCAGATACCTACCTCCCCTTAGCGGCGGCCACCCTCTCCTTAAAGACTTTGCATTGTAGGAAGTCTCCGTGATATTGTGAATATTTCTCCATTTCCTCCTCTTCCGCTTCTGCTATAGCTCCCTTCCCCTTGCCGTTGTTTCACTGAGTTCTTTGCGAGGGCACTGATTTTCACAGACCGATAAAAGGTTACACCTGAGAAGGCACCCTAAGAAGCCACGAAATTCTTCGAGAGCTGCATGGGTCAAACCGTACCAGTATAAGGAAGGGCAGACTAATCGGTGCCACTTCCAGCGGGGCTGGCTTCCTGAGATACCTCAACCCTTCTCGTCTCAAATGTTTTTTTTTTTCTCAACTTCCGTTTTGGACCACTTTCTTCCAATCTTATCGGCCCCACGTTCGCTGGGAACATGGAAAATCTGGAGCTCATTAGGGTTATCTATTAAAGGTCGTGAGCCGTTTGCTAGTGCAGTTATTTTCAGTCCTAAGGTTGAGTCTAAATCAGAACTAAAGTATAAAATGATTAGGATGGTAAATGAATGTAAGCCGTCAATTGAAAAAATATAGCAAACTTAAAGAAATCAATTTCTGAATTCTGAATCGTAACTCGAAAGAATCTAGCCTGATGTGATCTACCCCATTGCAGAAGGTTATGCAACCGGGTCTCTTAACGCTTAAGACACCCGCCGGCAGAACAATTTCGGATCTTTTAAACAATAAGAGACCCGGTTGCATAAATTTTTTTATACGGGTACATAATACGTTTAATACAGAAATCGCTCAACTTCACTCTTTCGGGTCTCTTATTGTTCAAGAGACTCGAAAAGAGACTGGCAAAGAGACCCAGCTTCGAGGATCAACATAAAGGATGCAAAAAAATATATTTTCGATTTCACTAATTTTATTTATAACCTTTTTAACTAATCTACCCACGATTCATATTTGCTAATCACATCACGAAATACTACACTTACGCGCAACACTTTTCTGCTCTTCTGCTGCTTGCCCTCCGCGTAGGATTGTTGTTTGACGGAGCGCCAACTCCTTCTGAAAACTACAAAACACGTAGATTCACGTTGAAGCACGAATCGATCATCAAAGATCATAGAGATAGTTGCTGCGGGTGTTGAAAAGCCTGCAACGAAAAGAAACACCACAAAATATGCGAAAAATATGCATACTTTTATAAAACTTACCGAGAGCACGATCGCAACGCTCCGGCCATCTTGAATGCCGAACAGAACAGTTCGTCGAAATCACATCACACTTAAAAATGTTCAACATTGCATAAAAAAGTGTTGGAAATGCAACGAAATGCAATGTGATATTTTGTTTTTAATTTTATATTAGTTTTAAAATAGTTTTGGACGGTATCAGAGCGCAGCCGAGCTAGTCGAGCTGGGTAAATGCGTCAAGCACGTTGCCCGCTCAAGCAACGGAAGCATAATGCTGCTGCACCTGCGTGGTCACGCCAGGAACTTGGACTTCAGCACAGTTGTGCAAGAAGTCCTACGGGAAGCGGCCACTGTGACGGCCCTAACCCAGAGAAGAACCGTCCAGTGTCGCAGTCTCTACGAGTCAACAACAGAGAAGCAGCTACAGGATGCAGTATGCGAGCTGTTGAACTTGTAGGAAGCGCCAGTCGTTAAGCTGCGTCCCTTCTACCAGCGAACCAAGATGGCGGAAAGCATCCTGCCAGAGGCCCAGGCGACGAAACTCGTCAAGGCTGGTAAGCTACAGGTGGGATGGAACGATTGCCCTGTGCGAATCGTTTCAAAGCGATTTCCATGCTCGCGGTGCTGGGAGTGGGGTCAGCACAAGAGCTGGATCGATCCAACAAATGCAGAAGGTGTTGCGCGGATGGGCATCTTGCCGAGGATTGTAAGAATCCGCCAAACTGCGATCTCTGTCCAGTCAGACAGGACAGGTGCCCATTGACAAAATCTCTTAATGTTTAAGAGATCCGAAATTGTTCTGCCGGCGGGTCTCTTAAGCGTTAAGAGATCCGGTTGCATACCTTTCTGTCAATGCGGTAGTTTCCTGGGGATGTCCTGTTTGTTAGCCCCAGGTCCGAAGTTGCCAGGGCAGAGATGGACGCCGCTCGATCGAGGATGGGTAAGAGTAGAAAACGTAGTGCAGCGGATGTCGCATAATGGAGACGCGCCAGGCGTGGAATGCTGGGAGTCCAGCGCTTTAAGGCCGCTGGCGGGGACCAGCAACAAATGCAGGGATAAAAGAGGAAACAAGTGGATGCTCCTCGGACATCCGCTAGGGCTATTCGGTGACGCGCCGGCGAGATAAAAAAAAAACACTATGAGTCGTTGTCCCCATTTTCCGAGCATTTTCCGAGCAATTTCTTTCGTTACGCTAGTGTGCGTTCATTGAATTCATTCCTCATTTCTTTATCCATTTTTCACGTCTGGATTTTGGTTTCGGATGAATTTTAAGCTAGAGATGAGAAAGTTGCTTCTTCTCTCTTCTAATATCTTCTTCATTTAAAATATCTTCTTCATTTAAAAGACTTGTCTGGAATTTGTTTTGAAAAATGCGTTTCTATTCCATTTTTGTTTCGAAGCATTGTTGATTGTTCATTCCTTGCACTATAACATTGATCCAACTAAAAACGCTATTCCAACTCTCGGATCATCATTCGCGAATAACTCAATCCTAATTGATTGTCTTTGAAATAATACCAATGCATTGATCTAACATCATCATCATTCATATATCGCCCGTTCAAATTCGCTAGAGTACAAAACATTGTGTGCCACCATGCACCTTCGTAGAGCCGTGCACATTGCCCATCGAATTCATCATTATCCCGATCTTTGGTTGAGAATTTCGAACCCTTATTATAGGACATTTCTCCACCAGAAGTTCCACTATAATTTCCGATATTCTTTAGGTCGTATTGGTCACTCTCACTACCTATTTCGAATGCATCATATCGTGCATATTTGTATGTTCCTTCAAAGTCTTTCAATTCAACGATCAGTTCGTGCTTCCGGCCACTTGTTATCTGGTGGACCTTCTCAAGACCCAACCAGAACTCTTTGTTCAAATCACCAAATCCGTCGCGGAACTCATTCCAGTCTCGGTAAAAGTCCAGTGATCCGTCGAAACGGTACTGAAACACTATCCATCCACCACCGAACGATTTCTGTTCGCAGTACACTTCGAATGGAACACTAACACCGTCAGTTTTTACGCGTATCCGATATGTCCCAGACTCGTTCGATGGAACATCTTTGCACGAGGGAAAGAATGTTTGTTTGTGGTGATATTTCAACACATCTCCGATGTCTTTATCAAGTTTATGCAACGCCGCATTGATATTTTCCTGATTTTGCTTGTTAACTTCGCTTAAATTAAGCGCGACTCTATTTTCCAGTGTATGTAGCTCGACAAGCATTGCCTTTTGGCTCTTATCTTGGCTGGATCGAAATTCGTGCAACTCTGCAATCAGCTGTTCTTGTGTGGTGCGGTGTTCCTGAATCTTGTCTTCAACCTTCTGCAACATCTTTATTTCTGACTTTTGCATCTTGTCTTCCACACTCTGCAGCTTTTCTTCCACTCTTTGCAGCTTGCTTGATAAAATATCAAACTTCGTTAAAAGTAACTCGAGTCCATATCCCATGGAGTTGTACATTGAATGATTCACTTCCTTCTTATCTTCGCGACCACTTGCATTAACATATAAAACAACGAAAACCGCAAACCAAAAGAAGCTGAGCTTCATTTTTGGAACGCAGATAGCACAGATAAAAAAGATTTCACTAGACGTTCAATTCACTGGAGGGCCTTTGAACTGTGCGGAACGCCGATTTAAACTGATTTCATTTCTCAACCACCAATTTCTGATTCCCGTAGGAGCGGTCGAGAACGAACATGATTTGAGCGACAATCATAATTCTGCGTTAGCTACTTGCGTATTTTCCATTTGATAAGCCATGCGGGCTGTGCTGTAATAAAGAGTCACCGTAAGCCACATGAGACATTGACTGGAGAACGGTTCTAATGGGAAATCATCCACCCAACCAAAATCACGCGCAATGATAACCTCTGTGCCAAGCCTTTATGTCGTTTGATAGCATGTTCGGGCATTCTGCTTACGATAGATCGTAATGTTTCAGGGCTTTGTGCAGGTCTGATAAACATATTTGGAGATAGTTTTGAAAAAAGATCGCAAATCGCGATTCAAAAATCATGTGCATGGACGAATGGACCAATATTGATCAAAACACTCCGCCAATTGACGATGGTACCGAGCAATCTGGACGGTCTTTCAACCTCAACACAGCTGTTGCTTATCGCTCTCGATTCACTCGGCCAGCAATTGACGCTCTCGCGGTTCGAGACCTGTGAAAACTCGCTACGATAACCCGCGAACCAGCCGCGAGCGAGCGTTGATGACTAAAATGTCCTCTAAAATCACACCCCGTTCGGGTGCGGGATCAGTGGCCACGAATGTCGGCTGGGACATCCGTCTTTGGTTTCTGTTGAAGAAAACCCTAACTCCGCAATTTGCTCGTGATGGTTCTTTTCCTTTGTGCGAGCGTCCGGCCGGTTTCGGAACACCGATTGGCGAATTCTTCATGAGCTGTAGCTGGGACGAAAGAACGCATCTTCATCAAATCATTACCCCCCCTCCCCCCCCCCCCCCCTAAATCGAAATCGATCATCGATCACCTCATCATCGATTGTTAAGCGGTAGGCGCTATTGGCGCGTTGCATAAATTGAGGCGATTCCTGATGGAAAAGTGAGGTTGGAATTTGACCAAAACAGCCATTCGAGCAGTTTGAAGATTTCTTTTTATTTTTGGCCACCTTATATACAGGAAAATTCCACTGTGCCTCTGCTCGATATTTGGACCATTCGAGCAGATCGTCAACTGCTCGAATGGTCCAAATCTCGAGCAAGAACGGTGGGATTTCGGTTTGTTTTACAGTCCAAAATTACTTTTTTTTCTCGCTCACCCTTTGATGCGAGAGCGAGAAGGAAACAGCCCAAAAATTTCTTCACCTTTCTCTGGCAAGAAAGCGTTGAAATCCGCTTCCAGTCAGTCGTATAAACAGGGTTCAGGAGTCTCAAAAACACGGAATTTTCGACTCTTGAAACCGCGCGATGTAAACGGCGAAGACGTAAACAGAGGAGCCCAAAATTCCGTGTATAAATTTTATAAAAACCAGCGTAATTCTTCACTTTTTTGCACTTTTTCGTGCGTGATAAGAACAAATCAACGAGGATCAAGGTTCTCCTCCGAAAGGTGACCCAAGAAGATAAAAATTCTCGCAACCCCGCCGGATTTTCCCTTTTGCTTGCGTCGTCCGAATGAGGCGATAGTGTTCGCTTTAATCGAAGAGGGTCAAATTCCTGAATTCCCTTCGACGCATCTCGGGCGATAACGATTTGTGGTATCAGATACAGAAGCCAGGGAATCCACTTTTGCACCTTTTCCCCCGAGATCGCAAGGCATGCTTTGATTGATTGAGTGAGCCCCGAAGCTGCTGATCATCGCAACGTCCTGGAGATATTGGGAAATCGCAAGTCCCTTTTTTCCTGCCATCAAGCTACCTGCGAGAAACCGTTTCCCAACGTTGGTCAATCTTGCGCATCGAACGGTTGAGAATTCGTGGTCACGCGGGGGTGCACGGTAGCAGCAAAGACATACACACGCGATTGTCCTCGGGCGTTTTGCTTTTGTTTGCGGCTGCGACGACAAAGATTGGAAGCAAGCAGGAGCAAGGTCACAAGGAGGCAGCAGCAGGTTTCGGAGCAAAAACGGGTGCGCTCGGTACAGCGTTTCTATGGGTAATATCGGTCTGCGTAATCGCGTCCTGGAAAGCATGAGTGACCTGGAGAATGGTGAAATCATGGATATGGATATGGACGTCGATGACGCGATGGTCGATCGTCTGGCACAGCTGAACGAACGGAGGCTCAACGAATCGGATCTGCTGCCTGAGGAGGAAGACGAGCTGTTCAACGAAAGCGAGTTCGCCTCCATTCTGCGCCAGCTGATCCGCAGGTGCGTAGTGAACGGGATAGGTGGACGGACGATGCATTTCTGCTTCACTTGGTGATAGTTATGGGATTTTGCTCCGTTACAGTGGCGACATTATGGTGCTGAACTACGATAACACATACCAGAACCGCATGCCGGTGATCAAAAAAAAACCGGCACTCAACAAGCTCAAGGTTGGTTGGCAGTCAGCCAGCGCCATCGGAACAACTGGTCAACTCATCTATCTCTTCTTCACCAGAAAAACGATATCTATGCCGTCACGAAGCTAGCTTCGGGAGAGAGCAGCAACCCGGCCATGCCCTGCTCAATGGTCAGCATGGTCAACAACCGGCAGCGCGGGATCGGCCCGCAGGACGGACCATTCTCGCGGAGTGCCGTATGCCGGATCAACAATCGCTTTCGGCCGAACACGTTCGTCGATCGAGTGCACAAATGCGACCAGAAGGTCTTCTGCGGTAAATTCACCGGCGACGGCAACCAGTTCATCACCGCCAGTCAGGATTCGCTCATACGAGTGTTTGACTCGTCAAACTGTCACTATCGCCAACTGCGTACGATGGAAGCGAAGCACGTTTCCTGGGCAATACTGGACGTGGACTTTAGCCCCGATGGCAAATCCTTCGTCTACACGACTTGGGCTGATGCGCGTAAGTAGCGTCACTAGCGCGTCACTAGCGCATCACTCTCACTCATGACCATACCACATCTCCTTTTCCCCTCAGTTTTTATCGCCAGCCTGGATGACCTATCAACCGATTGCATACAAACCTTGCAACTGAACTCGGATAGTCCCAAGCTGGGCGTATTCAGTGTATGCTATTCCAGTTGCGGCAAACACTTGCTGTGCGGTGCAAACTATGGAATTTTCACCTATGACCTGCCTACCGGTACACGGACCATGGCACCGGACACACACGGCCGGACGGATGTTAATGCCGTCGGATTCGTAGACGAGTCGTCGAACATCTTTTTCAGTGGCAGTGATCACGGAGTCATCAAGGTGAGGTTTTGATGAAAAAGTCATACCATCGCTACTAAGCTGCTGTTGAGCGAGCTACAAAAGCGCAATATGATTGCTCAATATTATAGGTGGCTTTGATTGATTTAACTTGTTTCAGTAACTAGAATATCTAATGAATCTGTGATAAACAATCATATTGCCCGTATTTAGCCCGCTTTTAGGTTCATTCCAAACAAGTTTGCAATGCGCGTTGCTGTGGGAACGATCTATAAGCTCTTCTCTTTTTTTCTCTTCGTTATGGCCAGCTATGGGATCGGCGTTGCATGGACGATGCAAATTTAGAAGGCGTCGGTAAACTGATTGGCCACTGTGACGGTATCACATTCATCGATTCGCGTAACGATGGACGGTATATCATATCGAACTCGAAGGACCAGAGTATCAAACTGTGGGATTTACGTCAGATGTCGACCGGTGGTAGTGGCTACGAAAGACATTACCGCGACTGGGATTACCGTTGGGACGATGTACCGAAGCGATGTGAGTAATTGAATGTACGTTGAGGATGAGGGGCGGAGCAACTAACATTCTTCTACCTTTATGCAGTTTTCACATCGCCAAGAACATTGCCCGGTGATACCAGCATTATGACCTACCGGGGCCACAAGGTTCAGAAGAGCTTGATCCGGGCAAAGTTCTCCCCTGCAGCGACGACCGGACAGCGATACATCTATACCGGCTGTGGAACAGGACGACTTATCAGTAAGTATCAGTTTGCGGCATGCTGAGGAAGGGGGTTCCTGCCCAAGTATCTAACGTCGCAATCGTTGCCAACCACTTTTTCCAACAGTTTACGATGTACTGACTGGCACAATTGTGGAAGCAATCGAAGGTCACCGGGATATTGTACGCGACGTAGCCTGGCATCCGCACCGATCGGAGATACTAACATGCTCGGTAAGGATCATCTCGTCCCACATCTGGTCTTACATTTATCTCACATACATGGTCTCTCTTTGCTTGCCCCATTCAAAATCAGTGGGATGCTTCCATTCATCGCCATGCGTACCGAGGAGTGACGGAACGGGATGAGGAACCCGAGAAGAAGGCACGGGGGCGAACACGCAGACTGGCAGATGATTCGGACGAGGATGATTCGGAAGAAGATGAGCGGAAAACGGCGGTACAGCAGCCGACGAGACGCTCCCGTCGCATAGCAGAGCGAACCGGTGGCGGACACTTTCTGCGCAGCACGCTAGCCTCCTCATCGTCAGCTGGTTCCAGTAGGAGATCGTCCAGGAATTAAGTGTATCGTTGAGCGCCCACACATAAACCCCCGGAAGCAGGGGAGGGGACAACTCGTTAAAGGAGGCCATCCGTCTCTTCGCGTTAATAAGTGCCGATTGTGATGCCGAGCAATGCCGTAATAATTAGAGGGTTAAAACAAGAAGGGAGATGGATTGGAATAATTTATTATAGTCATCCAGGAGAACCAAGTACCCAATCGACCACAGCAGAGGTAAACACCAGACACATACCTGCAAACACACATCCAGCCACACAAAATCAACACCGGCCCGCCAGTGATAACAACGATGCTAAGTGAAAAGAAGGTCCGTGTAAGCACAGCGAATCCCAGCTTCTTTTTTTATATAACACGGATACATCATCTAAACCAGAGTAGGACTAGTAAATTCCTGATCGCAATTGACGCAGGAAACCGTGATCGCTGGAAGCAAGGTTTGTAGTAGTGTAGTATAATAAGTGGTGCAGAAATTGGTAGGACAACCCCTCCCCCCCTCCCCCTCCTCCCCATCTCCTCTACACACAGACACAAAACACTCGAGTAAGACGTTTCGGGCGGTGGTTCGATGAGCTTTTCGTTCTGGCGAGGCAGACTGAATCCTTCCTTTTTCTCCCTGTTATTGGAACACTTTGATTTTGATTTTTTACGATATACTAACCAAATGTATTGCGTTTACGAATAAAAAAAAAACATTAAATAAAAGAAGGAGGAAAGCCAAGTAAAGGTACATCATACTTAAGTTTTGCTGTATTTTGTGTTCTTTCTTGATGTTTCCGTTTATCGTTCACATAACTCAGGACATTCTTCAGTACATCGTCGCAGTTTGTGTGTTTTCTGTTCGCAATTAATTCTGTGGCGAGTAGCAGTAGCCTCCCCGACCAAATCAGACCTGGCTGCCGTTGTGGGGTATTGATGATTACTTAATGATACTTATTCGGGGGTGTATACTACATTACACACATGAAATGAAATGGCATTGTATTTTTTTTATTTTAACACGCATACACTCTGCTGGGGACACGATCATACAAGGGCGAGTGTGTAAAACTCGCTGCTGGCCGTTAGGACACATCGAACACCACACAACCTATTACCGTACAACGGAGTTCCACAAACCCCCCTCTAAACCATCAACTCAAGCAAGCACACTACACATTAGTGGCATTATCGCTATCTGATATAAATGCAACCGGTCGCAGCCACGGACCTTTGGCGTCTTGAGGGGTGGCCTGGCCTGATGATGCCTCTGTTAAAAGTGGCCCATCGTCTACTACTCATCGAGTGCAAACTGCTTGGATAATGCTTCCTTGCTCTTGGGCATTCACACCAGTGTGTGTTTGGTGAAGCTATCTGGATTTCTGTGTCACGTTTGTTGTTGTTGTTCTGGCATCACATTTCCAATCGATCGGGAGTTAAGCTTTCTTATACTAAGATGTCAGCACTGTTGCCCGACCTGCGCTGCATACAGCCTGTAGCAGCTGACTTTCGCTATCATATAGTTATAAAATTACGCGTTTTTGTATACAATCACAATCTAGACACAGCATGCCAAAACATCGCGGATATGCGCGACTTGTTTGGTTCATGCGGCCCAACAATCTCGCCGTTTCCTTCTATTTCTGGTTCGTCCAACTGTTGTTTGTAAATGTTGCTTGGATCCCGAAGCTTAAAGAGCATCCATTGAAAAATCATTCAGTCATACCTTCGCCTCTGACTGTCCGTACCGCCTACTTCAATGGTGCGTGTGCCGAGTAGCAAGAGATTACCAGACACTGTTAACCTGTTTGAGGTTCGAGCGTATTCAATACACTCCAAACACCCTGCAAGTAGGCCAGTCCGTTTTCATCAGAACGACTTCTAATTAAAACACCGTATTCCGTCACTGATAAACATCGTCCACCGATCATTTCGCGGCACCATTATGGACGACTGGTTTGCATTCGCTGTTTTACGGACGCCGGGCGTTTCCTCGGGGTAAAGGTGGATCAGAACGTTACAAGTAAAAGAAAACAGATCCTTAAAACCAAATTCAAATACGTATTTTGAACGCATATACCATTGCGGATGACGACATTAAAAATGCGTTCGGATTCGTCCTATGTGGACCATCATCTCGTTGCATTAGATGCTGACTATAATAGAAATCATATAATGATAAGATACATTTTCCTTTTTTCCCTCGGGAAGTTAGCCAAACTCTTTGTAGCTTTGCCACTAATCGAGCTCTATGCGAATGCTCTTATGTATATATGTATGAAGATATTGCTGCCCAATTTATAAATTTAGTTTTCGGTTTCCATTCCGTTGCTAGAGTTGAAGATAATTGGGATACCGTGCTGTTGCTGTTGACTGCTTGTTGTTTGCTTATTGAACACAGGTGTTTGTCCACGTGCGTGTCCTTAAACCTCGTGCTTATTTCCTTCCAATTGTGGATTAGGTCGATCAAATGGTTTTTTAATCTGGTAATCTATCTATAAACAATGAACCATGAAAATTGAGTTGTTGGGCGACCAATACTTCGGAAATGATAACGCATTGAATTAATTACGTAGAACATCCTACCACTCTAGGGATGCAAGCAGATTGGCTACGCGATGATTTGACGCGTTGTGATGAATAATTGTCGCAACCTTCATTTCGTCCTTTTCAAAGAAGAATGTTTCTTTGTTCGCAATTATTGTGGCTCGAGTTTGGTAATTTCGTTTCTCCTCTGCTAGAAGCAAGAATATTTTACGGTATTCCACGTC
>NC_064874.1:56783296-56793296 GCF_943734745.1 Anopheles darlingi
GTCCTACCACCAGCACCCCTTGCGTGAGCTGCCTGCTAAGGCTTATTATTATGATCAATCAGCTGTTCGCAGAGTGTTTGGCACCAGAAGAATCCATTGACAATCGCACCCCACCTTGGCTTTTCCGCTTTTCCTCAAGTGAAGGGAGGGGGAGGGGACGTTCAGCTCCTTCGATCGGTGAACTTTGTGTAAAAGAGCGGCATGATTGATGTAAGCTACTTTAGCGAGAAAAAATTGTTGCTCCGATTATCGATTTTCACTTCGCACTTTCCACGAACACAGGAGTAACTAATTGGATAGCCGACCCCGCCCGACTCACTTACTACCACCCACCTCTGGACCCTTTTGCTTCCCTTTCGCAGCAAACCAAACATTCCCCCGCAGATCGAAAACATACGGCGCACTTGACTAGTTCCCAGAAAAGTGTGTTTTTCTCGCACCCGCTTTTATGTAACACTGCGGGATACGTGCATTACGACGGGGACATCCTTGCAGTTCCTGGCGCTGGGTGGATCTCTGATTCAACTCAAAATCGGGGACGAAAAACTGTTATCATATCCCCGCCTTACGGTCAAGCACTTCTCGAGAGCCTTTTCCCTCGACTCTCCATTTCGCACGGATCAATACGCGTATTTACTGCAGAAAACGCTGCTAGAGATCCCGAATGTAGGTTTCCGTGGATTCCTCCGCATAAGAACCGCGCGAAGGATTTTACTGAATTACCGCAGGCAGTAGAATTGCACGCTGGAAATGGGAAATCGGCCGAATTGGAAAGGAAGTAAAAATAAATCCCGTTCTCCACAAAAACACTCTTTGAACGAAGTGAGAAGAAAAGTAAAATTCACCAAGGCTGAGTAGTGAGCTGGCTGTGTCAAAGTGTAGCGCACTTCAAATTGAACGCAGCTTCGACTTGCTCTTACAAAAAGGGAATGCTGAATGTTGCTAAATTTGCTGAGTAGGGTTTCGCGTCCAGATTTCTTTTCGTTGTGCTGCCCGGGAATTTCGCTAAATTTCACCTAGTTTTCGATCATATTAGTTCAGATAGTTTCACCCAATCGCTGCCCCAACGTCAAAACTACAAAATGGTAGGTGTAAATCAGACATCGAGCTCAATTTTCACTCCACTCGAACGCTTACACTAAAATGATGTTTTGTTTGTCTTCCTTTGTCCTCCTGGATGTAGACGAATCTAACCGAAGATCAGCTGGCTGGTAAGTAGAAATAAGGTTTCCCCATGATCCTGGCTAGGCAAAAGAACGGGCCTGGTTGATCCAACGCCCCTGTTTTCGATTTCCTGCATTGGGCGTCGCTCAGTGGCGTTCCGGTGGAGGCATTCCACAACGGTGACGTCACTCTTGTCGATGATCACTCGGTTGACCGGTGGCGATTGCAGTAGAGAAAGAAGAGGGAGGAGGAATGATGAATAAGCGGTCCCTGCCAAATGACACATCTCCTTGGAACGGTGCTTTGTGCAGGAAGCGATGATCCTATCTCATACCTGCGTGGGCTGAGGTGCAAACAGATTTATGAAATATCTAAAAATTGCCACGGGCACCCACACTTGCTTTGTAGATATGACATGGGGGATTTGTATAACAGGAGCGAATTTTTCAGTTTTGCTTCTGTAATTTCTTCTCAAATGCAGTTGAACTGCAGTTGCAATAGTCGCTATGGCTATATTCGATTGGTATTTCCTTCGTTTGTTTGAATTTGCCGTGACACGTTTGCACTACGTTGTGGGCTCTTATTACAGTCCGCATGCGGTGAAATGATAAGAATTCCGACAGTATCCAAATGAGTCATTCAAGGTGTGTCGCGACTTTCGATCTGGGTCGCTACAGTTTGTGTACCGGAGAAAACACGTTTAGCAGTTATAAATACTCAGGCTTAATAATTCTTCAACACCAATAGCGGCATAATTCTTCAACACCAATAGATCGCGCGATTCCGATATCTGTTTATCATCTCTGACGTCAGATTCAGTCTCAGTCTTTCGTTGGGTTTACCAACATCCGTTTTCCTTCCATTCGTCTCCAAAAAGCATGCACTTTTTGTACATTATGTATTCGTTCGTGCCTTCTGCGTACGGTACATAAGTCAGGACGTTTTTTTGTTTTACTGGCTCTGCACATTTACTTCTCAATTCGTTGAAACGAGGTCGACTCATTTGCGACGCTACTCCTTATAAGGAAAACAAAACACGGCAGCACCAACCAACCAGTCGTTTCCAAGCACCAACCCCTACCGTCCCGTTTGAAGGTTGTCGCCGTCATCGTCGGAGGCTGCTATGTACTGTCGCGTATGAGTACGTTTGCCGGGGAATAGGCTACTTGGGTGTAGTAGCCTCAAAATCGGCTACCGGTGCATATCCAGCGATCAAAACCGATATTCGGTTGTCTAAAAATGCATGAATCATGACGTTCGTACTACCCAAAAGCAGTACAAAAGTGATTGAAACTGACGAATACAAGCGAATCCTAAATGATATATCATTTCCAAAGATGAACGGACCTTCGGTAATTTGTCAGTTGGCTGCTGTCGGCTCAAGCCGAGGATTGTAGTAGTAGATGGCTTGGGTACATTTATTGGGCTTATTTTGATGAGTTGTTTGGATTTTTTCCTTCGTTTTTCCTTGCCATGCTGGTAAAACTTTCAAGCATCGAGCTATTTTTTACACTTCTGAGCCTAATAAAAGTACCATCTGCATTTACACCAAACAGCTGACTGTGCGGTAAACTCCCGTCCCCACTCCCCTAGTGGAAGCTACCTTGCAATCGCGTCAACTGCCACCAACGTAGTCATATATACTACGGTCTCGGCGTGTGCACTGGTGTGGGTTTCAACCATTCCACACCGAGGATGGCTGGCTACTAGCTGGCTGGCTTTAGCGAACATTAAAGATTATTCAATTTCTTCCATAAATGGTTTCGCTCTCACATCGGTGCGATCACATCGCGCCTTTGAGAGCTGGCCTCTTTTCCCGTAGTCGTTCCACAGCTTTTATCTATATTTAACCGATTTTATATGAACGCCTGAGAGTCTCGGCCCATGCAAGCCTCTTTTAACTTGTGGTTTCTTTGCTGATGCTTTACCAAAAAGGTCCAACCTATGCAGCCGGTTTGTTCCCTATTCCAGTGTTGCCACAATGCAGGAAGTTTTTGCAAAATATTTAATACGACTATGAAACGCTACAATTCAATTAGTGGATGATTATTGGATTTGTTTTCCCTTGTGTTAATATAATAAATTTTGTTATCAACGCTAGAAGAATCAATAAGTTTATCATCAAAGCATGCACGGCAACGATCTCTCAGAAAGCACCAGACTTCTTTGTTTGCTCGATTGGCAATTGATTTTTTTTAAGTACAACGCAGTGTTTTCCCCTCATCAGCATGTTAACCCTATTGACAATCAATTGTTTCTATCTTTTGGTGGGACCGATACTTTCATTCACGAACAACTCTTTGTTTAAACAGCCCTTCATATAACCTGACCGCACCATGAGAAGTTGTGTATTAACGAATTTGTTATCAGTGTGATTGCATTAACATTAATGTAATATTGATAGGAGATTCGCCAGAGTATTCGTATGATATTCGTCCCAATCTCTTTTGCCAAGGTGTCCTGATTGTGCAAGGAGCCGAAGACACAGCAGCCGACAACATCTGCGGCTATATTATTATTATAACACCCCATGAGTGAGCCATACAGCCCGGCGCATTGCCTTTTATGTCGCTAGATTTCGCGATTCCCCCCGTCCTGCACGCGTCCTTCGAGTCGAGCCACTTTTTGTCTCTGTAGGGTTGGGGGGGATGGTGGGAGGTAACTTTTGAGTTGTCTTCGGCCGAACACGTTCCACATGCCATCTACCACCACCCGTACGCGCATTCCTCGATCACGCGACCGAGATCCTCTCCCTTGGTCTGGTCAGTCATTCACCGCCGGGACCCCTACGTTCTTACCTTTCCTTTTGTCACTAGACGCACGGGACGCGGGGCCGTTTTGGTGATGCATGGTACCCCACCGTTTTCATGCGTACGAATGATGAGGAAAGACACATGACGCTCTCGAGCTCGAGTTGGAGTTGAAATCCGATCAACCGTGCACAAGCGCAAGTGTCGCGCCTGCTCGCGCGCGATGACGTCCGGTGGCGCTAGAGAGTGTCGAATCCGCTAAAAGACGTGTGACAAGAGCCATGCGCCTAGTGCACACCCCGTTGTCGAGTTCGAGGAAGCTGCCATAGAAAATTTAGTAATTATTAACTTTTCTGTGCTAGTTTATTTTTTCATCAAATGTACCTTGTAGCTCCCTCCATACTATCAGCGATAGTTGCGATCCGTGGCTTTTCTCTGTTCAACCTCACCACCATTCGCATCCATTGTTCGTAGCAAGCGTTGAATCGTCATGGTTTTCGTTCGTTTTTCCCATACGATTGTTCACAGAAGAAAGGAGGCTCGTGAAATCAGCATCACGCGGCGTCACTAGCCTCTTTTAGCTATCTCTGCAGTATTTACGATGTGTCCTCTCTTGCGGATCGCACGCGTCTGTCTCTTTCGCGATTCTCTTTCCCTTTCACTTACAATCCGCCCTGTTCGCCGTTGAAGGTGAGCCGTTTTGATGGGAAGGGAGAAGAAGGGCAGGAGGCTGTACGCACTCTACCGGCCAACTACCATCGTGCCACGGCGAACGATCAAAGCAAGCAAGCATTGGCCTCCATACCAGTGATCTCTAGGATACGGGAGGGTGTCTGGTAGCGGTAGTAGTGGTGGGAGGTCTGTGGCTGAACTGGGTGGCTGAGCACTGGATGGCACACGGCGCAAAAGAGTAACGTGGAAGGGAAAGGGGAGAGTAGTGTTCACGAGACGATACGACTCTGCTGCAGCAGCACCACACTCCTCGCGCTGGGTTCGTTGGGTGGCCCGTGTTTTAGTCAGTTGTAATCGTGCTATCCTCTAGTTGACACGTGCACCGCGTACGCGCGTTCGATTTTGCGGTTCGAATATATTTCCCCCTTCAACCTTCCTTCGTTCCCGTCGCTACCAGCTACACACAACGATACTCACTTAGTTCAGTTAGTGTGATGTGTTGATCATCTCTCCAGCTGATCTTTAGTTTTGTTGCAGCGATCGACGAAAAACTCGGTTTTCGTGCTACGATCGCTTTCGACCGATCCGATGTTTGGCAATTGTTGCGATCGTTGATGATGCGATATTTACCACTAACCTAGTTGAGGGCAGATAGTGACGTACTTCGGTTTTACTGAAACCGAGGACCGATGTAGCGGGATCGGTCCGGTTAACATTTTTTTTGTTAACTTACGAACCGTTTTAGTGGACGAAACTAGCAGCTAAACAGAACGACTGCTGCTGTAGTGCCTCGAAGAGACAACTGTTGAGCGGAAGTTGAGCAAAGTGTTTTGTTTATACTTGGCGACCACAGTAACCCATTTGTGGACACTCCCGGCCGCAGGGTTGCTGTTTTTGCTCGTTACTATTTGCCCAAGCAGTGTGTTGCGATGGCGATTTGTCGGATAAGCGCGACTCACTACGATGTAGTCGTTGGAAATGGTGTAATCATGTCGCGTGAATGTGTTTAATTTATAGGCTTTGTCTTTCCATCTGGTGCAGCTTTCAGGTGTACAAAAGTGAAGTGTGCCAAATTTTATAGAAAATAGTCAAAGTTAGCAGTTTGTAGTAAAGCAGTGCACAGTCATCCTGAGACATCATCATGTACATGTACGATCCTCCAACGAAAAACACTTTTACCTCCGTCGAAGGTGAGGCGCTAGTCATTTGAACTGCAATAATCATGCATAACCACGTTGACGCGTCGACAACTAGTGGCTCCTGGTCGCACTGCACACTTGCCATCGGATGAGAGTATTCTGTTCTTCGCTTCCGTACTATCAATCGTGATATTGCTCGTTATTGTCAATTTAGTCCCAGGAAATTGGTTTGATCGACCTGGAATGCCTCAAGTTCATATGCATACGCAGGACAGACGGCTGTCCCCTTTAGTGCTATTTACACATGCACATTCGTATAAAACAGTATGATATTGGCTTTGGCGACAATGTTCTGGTGAACTTTTGAGCTATGGTTGGGAATCACTCTTTATCTTACTGTTTTTCACACCATTAAAAAAAAATATGTTTAATCGCCAAATGTTGTAAAATTAATGAAAATGAAAAGATACTACACTTCAATCGTGGCAAACCCTGCGCAGGACCATGGCATCACATAGCAGGCTGTGGCAGAGAATGGATTTGATGTTCTATATTAAATTGTTTTTGAATGCTACATTATACATGTTATGTACCATCAAATGGCATCATGAAGATTTTGAAAATTATTTCTAATCGAACATTTGAAACATTTTCATTTCTCAATTGTGTTGAATGTCTTCGAAAGTTAATTATTAAACAAGTGCAAAATGTACCGTTTTATGTTTTATGTTCAACATAACAAGTGCGGTGCATAGAAAAATGTGGCATTCGATTCGAATAAGATCAGTCACTGCAATCGGTTGCTAGGCTGTATCCATCAATGCAATGCGAGCGATCTTGTCTGTCTCGCACAACTCCATATCTGATCCGATCGCTTATCAATTATGCATTCGTTACCTTTTCTTTTAAAGAAAAGTGACTATTTCCTCCTATGCATAGCGAATTCTCGAACTGAGTTGCCAGGGCCAGTCCCCCCTTGGTTGTTATCCGGTGAGGGTGGAATTGATTAATTAAAATGTTTCTCTTTCCTACAATCTTGCCCAAAGAATTCCAGGAGGCGTTCAACCTGTTCGACAACCGGGGTGATGGCAAGATCCAGCAGCAGCAAATCGGCGAATGTCTGCGGGCCCTTGGTCAAAATCCGACGGAATCGGAGGTGAAGAAGTTCACCATGGCACTGAAGCCCGACGAGCGCGTTTCTTTCGAGGTGTTCCTACCGATCTACCAGGGTATCTCAAAGCAGCGCACCGCTGAGACGGCGGACGATTTCATCGAGGGTTTGCGCCACTTCGATAAGGATGCGAGCGGTTTCATCTCGTCGGCCGAACTACGGCATCTGCTGACGACGCTCGGTGAGAAGCTGGGTGACGATGAGGTTAGTACTTTGTGTCTGGTGCATAGTATTTAAAAGACAATAGTTCTAATGTTCTAATGCCTCTCTCCCTCTCTCTGTGTCTTCTCAGGTCGAGCAGCTCCTGCAAAACCAGGAAGACTCGCAGGGTAACGTGAACTACGAAGAGTTCGTGCGAATGGTTATGAGCGGTTAAGCACGGGGACAACGAGAATATACCCACATTCGCGGTGGTTGGCATGTCAAAGCGCGGGTACGCATCATCGTGTGAGGAAGGTCCCATTGGTTGCATCCTGCGACGTGAAACCGGATCCGTGCCAAACCACCAACCAACCAGCACTAGCATTAGGGTGAACCTTAGGGCCAACGATCTGCAGCGTTCGTTTTGGGCAGGCGGAACGGATAACATTTACTTAAGCATTACTTCATTTTGCATTCCCTGCGACACACTGCACGATAGATATTTTGCATTTCTATGAGGTTTGCAGCTTCCAGGCTCCTCTACCACACAAATCACAAGTAGTCGTTGAGTTGAGGTGTTTCTAGGCACTTCTTTAAATTTCATGCGTTTAATGGAGGTTATACGGCTCCTCGAAAATTAAAAAGTATTTAACTCGACTGTGACAATAAGCCACAATTGCTTTCTGTTATTCGGATAATGTGTGTTTTTCCTCCATTTGCGTTTAGTTGTTGATCGCTTTTGTCGCCGTCTATTACCGGAGTTACTATCCGTATTGGGTTATTCCGAAAATGTATTCTGCGTGTCGGAGGCGCTGTTGAACAACGTCTCACTTGTAGCACATCCAATAACACAAACGATTGAGTAAACCGCGTAACGATCGGTGGATGAGACGGGTGTTAAACAGACGATTTATTCGTCATTGCGCCTTGCGTTGCGTTCTACACGCTGGAAACGATTCATTTTAACGATTTCTGAAACAATAAACTATAGTTCTACGCTAGCAATTAGCGAAACAACCACAATGATCAGGCAAGCACGATGGTGGGGAACAGGAAGGATGAAGCGAGGTATGTGATTGTTCGTACGGGCGTTCCTCTCTCTCTCTCTCTCTCTCTCTCTCTCTCTCTCTCTCTCCCTCTCTCTCTTTCTCTCCCTGGTTGATTTCCTTGCATTTCTTATCAACTCCTCAAACAGGCAAATTCCTGGTGGTAAGCGTACTCCTGCGGTCCATCGCAGTGTTACGAGTCCTCAAAGTCCCATTCGAATCCACCGCTCGTGTCCATGGCAAGCTGACCGAACTCATCGGCCAGGTTAATGTCGTGCTCTGCACAGAAATTAAACCTTCATTAGGTAACCGCTCGCTGCATGGCCATGGCTTGGTCCTTACCTTTAATGGTATTGAAGTCAACCGTTTGAATGTAATGAACGGCAAACTGTTCCCGGATGTTTGTGTGCTTCACTGACTTGAAGACAGCATGCGAGAGCAGCGCCGCGGCACTTGGGCGGTCCTTGGGATCGCTGGAAGAAGGAAAAGCACACCCTCTCTAGCATTAACGATTCCGTCCACTTTCCGTACCGCTCCGCCACCATACCTTTCGAGACACTGTTCGGCAAATTTGTGCAGCGCCTCGGAGAATTGTCGGGAAGCATAAATCTGTCTTGTGGTGGCTGATGTTGCATCGCCTGGGGCCGTTTCCATCGCCTGCGCCAATACCTCCTCACTCGGTATGGTGCTTGCGTCCAGCAGCTGCGGTTGATAGCCGCGCATCTTCTCCGTCAACATTAGAGTGGTCGAGAAGCTGTAGAACGGTTCTAGTCCATTGGCCAGCTCGCAGACCGCGATCGCTAAACTGTACACGTCCGACTTTTCCGTGTATCCGTGAAGATTCTGGGCCAACACTTCCGGTGCGAGCCAGTTGAGTGATTTTACCGAATGTGCTGGCAGCTCGTGCAGGTTGCGCACCCTCTTGCCTTCGCCCAGAAAGCTGGTGCACACCCGGAACCCACCTAGGACGGCGCAGGATTCGTTGAGAAAGATGTGACTTGCCCTTATCGAGCGGTGGATGTAGCCCTTCCGATGCAGATACTCCAGACCGTGCACGACATCGCGCAGGATGCAGATGAGCAGCGTTTCTGGGAAGCCGGTCTCGAAGTAGTTTGCCATCGTGTCCCGACAGGAACCGTAGCACATCAGCGGTAGGACGAAGTAGAGATCGAGCTGGTGGACGAAGGCCGTGTGGTAGCTGAGGATGTTGGGATGATCGAACTCGCGCAGATGCTTCGCCTCCTCCATGATGTGGCCAATCTCGTTCTTGAGATCCTCCACGAGAAACTTCTTGACCGCCACATGCTGTCCGGTGGCACGGTGTTGTGCTAGGTACACGGTGCCGAGATTGTTGAAGCACTTGGCCAGCTCTACCTTAAAATCGTAACTGCGCACATTATTGTCAAACATGATCCCAACAGCCTATCGAACTGGATCGTCTCGACCAGTTATCCATCCATGGAATTCGGCCACGGCGATTTCTAATTTCGACGATCTTTAGCGCCTTTCAGTTTGTTTACTTTACAAAAACCCTCGATTGCTTTGACAGCCGTTTTGCTCCTTTTTGCTCACGCTCACTCCACTTCGAGAATATTTGAATTTTTGTTGCTCACCTCGGAACAGCCAGCTGAACAGCGGTTCACTAAAAAGGAACTAACGATTTTCTTTTGATAAACTGGTAGAGTTTTCACAGCATTTTCCTAAGAGAACCTTCCGCTAGCCACCAGCTGATTCAATTTGTTCAAAGAGAATCTCGATTCTTTCCTCTATGAGCAGGAATATAACTGATTTTATTGGCAAACAATCAGACCTTATCTTATTTACCTTAAATTTCTGAAACAGATGATGATTGATTGACGCGAACGGTACGCTACGGAGGTTTTAATTCCACTGGTTACTTCGTTTAGCGATTGTTTG
>NC_064874.1:56800796-56858296 GCF_943734745.1 Anopheles darlingi
TGTCAGCGAATCAATCGTGATCGTTTGCGAAAAACAGGATCTGCTAGCATCAGCCTGTGCCGTTGCACGCGCCTTTCCGCTTTATAACCGCAAAACGTCGAAGCAAGCGACGGCCCAACCGCCACCGACGGTGCACATCGAGTTCGTAGTGGTTGGCGATAGCGGTTCCGAGGCCGTCGTCGAAGTCACCGAAGAAGATGTGGTCGCTTTGGCCAACGTTACGGTCGGTATACGACTGGCCGCACGGATCGTCGATGCGCCTTGCAATGAGATGAACGTATCGGGCTTTCTGGCCGAGGTGGAAGATATCGCCGCCGGCTTAGGACTGAAATCGAAGATAATCCGTGGCCTGGAACTGAAGGAGCGAGGCTTTGGGGGCATTTACGGTGTAGGAAAGGCTGCCCTAGATCCACCGGCCCTGGCCGTACTGTCCTATGAGCCGAAGGGAGCGACGGAAACCGTGGCCTGGGTTGGTAAGGGTATCGTTTTCGATACCGGTGGCCTAAGCATCAAGGGCAAAACGGCCATGCCGGGAATGAAGCGGGATTGTGGTGGTGCAGCTGCGATTCTCGGTGCATTCTATGCCGCCGTCAAGAGCGGTTTCCGTCAGAATCTGCACGCTGTGTTCTGTCTCGCAGAGAACGCCGTAGGACCGGAAGCGACACGTCCGGATGACATCCATCGTCTGTACTCGGGCTGTACGGTAGAAATCAACAATACCGATGCCGAAGGTCGGCTGGTACTGTCCGACGGTGTCGTTTACGCCGACCGTGACCTAAAGGCCAACATCATCCTGGACATGGCTACACTCACGGGAGCACAGGGTATCGCCACGGGCAAGTATCATGGCGCAATCCTTACCAATAGCGACGATTGGGAGTCTCGTGCACTGGAAATCGGACGTCGCACGGGAGATCTGCTCTCACCGGTACCGTACTGTCCGGAGTTGCACTTTAGCGAGTTCAGTTCGGCCGTAGCGGACATGAAAAACTCGGTCATGGATCGTGGCAATGCCCAGGTCAGCTGTGCCGGATTATTCATCGGGGCCCATCTTGGGTTCGAGTACGGTGGATCATGGATGCACATCGATATGGCCGCACCGGTGCATAATGGCGAACGTGCGACCGGGTACGGAGTGGCCCTTCTTGCTGGACTCTTTGGGGAGCATAGCAATGCTAGCATTTTGCGCGATATCGCTCATCAGCCGAAGGAACAACGGAACAATGCCGGCGCTGGCTCGTCCAGCATCGAACCTCCACTCAAGAAGGTTTGCATCGATTAAGGCAAGGCTGCAGCACCGACGTGCACACACCCTTACACCAGGACTGTGTTCATCATCATCGTTCGCCTGCGATACGCAATTCTTTATTTTTCGTACTCTCCCCTGGTACTCCGGGTGCCTAACTCGGTATTAATCACTAGCATCACGTTGTTCGGGTCGTTTTCTAATAAACAGTCAAGCAACTAGATAAACGCGTTCATCTTTCCATTGCATGGATACTGTGTATCTGTTGTAATAGAGAATCCGAATTGAAGAAATTATTGTGGATTTCACCTGACTCGCATGAGAGGCTTTCTTATCTGCTAATCTGCTTCTGGACACTTGACCATCTACTTCACTATCATTATTTCATTGTTAAACCACCCCCCGTAACCTAATCAATCATACCCGTCTCGACCCGATAGGCCGAGTGTGCCATCGCAAAGAGCGGAAACGAGGGCCCACTTCGTTTGGCTATCTCCTCGGCCCTTTCGTTCGAATTGTTGCGACGCTCTGGATCACACGCCTCGTTCATCAGTAACGTCACTAGCGTTTCTCGGCAGCTGGAAACGGTCACCGCAATATGCAACGGTGTCTGATCCCCATCCGAGCCCGCATTCACGTCCGCACCAAACTGTAACAAAAGTGCCACAGGGCCAGCATTGTTCCACTTGCAGGCCGAATGCAACGCCGTCCAACCCATATTCGTGCGCGCATGTACATCCGCTCCGTACTTCAATGCCAATCGGACCATCGGTAGATTGGCGTTGTAGCTGGCCTTGTGCAATACGGTGTAACCGTCGCGATCGATCGCATGTACGACGGCCGGTTTACGGCTAACGATCGCAGCAACCACATCCAGCTTGTTCTCTCCGGCGGCCCACAGTGCGTGTCGCTCAAGGCTGGCTGTAAGTAGGTAGAAGATACCGAAAGCACTATGAATGTCACTGGCATAGCTTAGTATGACCGAAACCTTACCTTTTGGATCTTTATCCTCTTCGATCAGCTCGTCTGGATCATCCCAGCCACTCACAAACATACCGCGCGGCACTTTGGCCATCTTCTCCTGCAGAGCCTCCAGGGTGTCCATCTCCTCCTCGGCCTCTTCCCCATTTCCTTCGTTGAGACTCTTGGCAATATTTTCCCAATCTTTCAGCGATCGAGAGGACATTTTCCGGCAAAAAAAGGCGGTTTCCTGTTCCGCTCCCGAATGTTTGTAAACATATTCTGGTTTGACAGTTCGACACTTTGAATTCGGAATTTTGATGGCTCGCCATCCGTTGAGATTTTCTCGAAAACGATTTTTTACTTGCTTTAATGATACAGTACAAAACCTGTTGCTTTCCCATCCCAAAGCTACTCAATTGCTATTTGTTCCCACACCCACCCCATATCGCAATACCTCCAATCCAGCTGTAATGAAGAATAATTTTGTTTCAGTTGCTCACCATCTTAAAACCACAAAACCTCCTGCCGGCCAGCAAGCGGCTCATTCTCGTCCCAAGCTACGTCCTAGGCCAAGTCAATGCTAAAACTTTAACCTCGGATAGATCAGGGGTAGAAAGCCCATCACTGATGATATGGCTCCCAAAATTCCGATCGTTTGGTTGGACATTTTAACGTATCCGAGGCCGTTTAGAGGAATGAAAACATCGCACACATTCTTCACCGTATCGACTACTAACGATTTGTGCTCCTTCAGGACAACCGACAGTGTTTGCAGCAGATCCAGGAGGTTCGATTTGCTGACAAAGTAGATGAAGAGATGACTGAGTTCCTGCAGATCACGGCAGAGGTTCATCACGATCGATATCAGCCAGAATCGATTCGACCGGGCTAACCACTGTGCTGTGTTTACATTTTTGCTAATGCCGGATCGCGATAGCCACACGACGTGGTCGGCTAGCAGAAACAGTCCCGAGGAAACCTTGCCGAGCACGATAAATAGCTGATTGGATAGCCGCTTTAGGTCGACGCTCACAGCGGCACTATAAAGCACTTCGAATCCTTTTCCAAATCGTAGCACTGCAAGGAAAGAAAACGGGATGGTCTGATTAGCACCGGTGCACCGGTTTGAAGTACGACGATAAACAAGGGTCAAAGGTCACCCACATTTCCGGAAGGAGCTAAGAATGCTTTCGATCTGCTTTAGCGTTTGAATCGTTTCTTTCGACGTCGATGAGAGTCTCGCTTCTTTGCTAGCCCATAATGCCCGGCAGGAGTACTGCACCAACCTGCAAGGAGTGCAACCACAATGAGATCAATGGAAAACAATCGGTAATCCATTGCAGTTCTTAATCATTACCTGGCAATTTTGTCTTTCCCGACCGTTTGACTATTCAATTTGATAACCAAATCCATTATTTTAGTGCTAAGTTTAGATTAAACCACAGCACGCGACGTCTCGATTTTAGCCTTATGCCTAGCAACGTTGAAATGGGCAACAATCTAGAGGATGATTTTCGGGTGACTATAAAGCCTTCATTTCTAATCCACGCAGTAAGAATTATCTTTTGGATTTTTTTATCAGCACGGAAAGCAAATTTCGCAGATAACAACAAACCCCCACCCCACACCTTCCTTCCTTTACCGTGACATCCGCAGCGAAACCGGCTAAGGTTTACAGTTTCCGGTTCATTTCTAGTTGGCCGGGGGCCGGTCACACCGAAACGCAATTCAAACGGAACATTTCGCTTTGAAACGTGTTTTTTGACGAAGTTTATTGTGAGAGAGAAATTGTTATTTCAAATGTACACACCAGCTTACTTACGATTGTAGCCAAGCCTATTGAAAACACTCGCATTGCTGCTTCCATTGCCTTTGTCGACTTTCGATAGCTTCGAATCGAGGCTAAACCTTTCGACACGTTTCACTAACTGCTGGGCATCGGATCCGCTGCGTGCGGATCCCAAGCTTAAGCGAGTATGAACCGGTTGTTTACGTCCGTGGACCACGGTATCCAGTTTCATGGTGGCACGCGAGACCGGGGACAGTTTTCCACCGCCGCCAACGGAGTGTTTCATTGTAGTGACCTTCTTTGTGCCATGCAGAGCCTTAGGGCCACCGTGGTCCATCACACGTGGTCCTCGGTGAATCGCCGTGGAACCGGTAACCAGTTTTCCTCGATTGATACCACCCAGGCGCTGTTTAACTGGCACATCTCGATCATTGAAATGCAAACGGCCCCCGGGTGATCCACTGCCGGTTTTGTACGTCTTTCTAGGAGCTATTTCCAGTACTTCATCCTCTGCAGAAAATGATACTGATTTCGGGCCACTAACTGAGTCTGTACCTGCATATGACTCCGACCGTCGATAGTCGTCCTGTTCATCGTCCTCATCCGACGATAGCTTGGTCGCTTTGGCCGGTATTTTTTTGACCAAAATTACTTTTTGCTCCATCGGAGTGACCTTGCGCTGGTCGGTCTGTGATGTACGCTGAGAGCTGGGAGATTTTTTCAAAATACTAGACGATGGTGCATCGCTCTGGCCACTACTTGTTCGCTCCGCTGCACGTTCGCGTCCACCGAGACGCGAAAAAATAGAGGAACTAGAGCTTCCCGGTGTACTGTTTGTGTCAATTTTCTGTGTCTTCGCATATCCAACCGCCGTGCTTGGTGGCCCATCACCATCCTCATCCGTATTCAGTCGGTCAAATATGCTGCCTCGCTTTGTTCCCGCAACGCGGCCTGAGCTTGATTCTCTTTCACTGTCGGTCGCTTTGTGCTTGCCAATACTGAGCTTCTTTTCGAGGATTTCTTTGCTGCGTGCGGTACTACCCGATGGGAGTGTGATTTTGTACTTGCCCTCATGCTCTGGCAACACTCGCCGCGCTTTACCTTCGGTCAACGATGTTCCAACAGACGACACAATACCTGGAGCGGAAGACAAATCCATGCTAAATGAATGATCTAGTAACACGCGATAAACGCATGTAGGATGCATCATGAAACATACGAGTGGAAGATGCCTTCTCGATCTTTTTGCCATTGCTGACCGTCACCGTGTTGGGCGTACCGGATACGGTTGCAACCGGTACGGAAGTCTCTGTTTCTGGCAGTGACAGAACTTTCTCGCGAGCACTCTGTTCCGATACTTTCTTCGCGTGGCGCAGAATAGCTATAATGTCGCCCATCGTCGTAATGCCCATCTCGCGAAGGTACTCCTTATTCAGGTCCATCAGCATGTCCATCTGGATTCGGTTTTCGACGAACACGTGTGCATAGGTGGCAGCCGCCTGGGACGGGATGTCGGCATTTGTGAAGAATTTTACCCATGATGCTGCAACGACCGGTATTGTTAAATAGCGCTAAGAACGGATCCGCTTGCGGTCTCTCGCTCCTTTTCCTGCTTACCTGCCGTAGGATTAGGCATTTTGTGCCCTCTAGTTATGTTGGGTCCGTAATCTGCACCTGTTTTTAGGAATCTATATATAGCTAGCGGCACAGGCGGAACAGATTTTTGTTAATTCGAGACGAAACCAATTAAATTCATTAATTAATCGATGGATTCCGATCAAAACAAGAAAAAAGTTGTCAAAAAGCAGGACGACCCACATAACCAATAAACGCGCAAAAAGGATGCTCGAGCACTGCAACGGCTCCGAGTATGCATGGGATAGCTAGGGCGAGAGTTCAGCGAGGGTACCGATGAAGTGCCGGAATGTGCGCTTGTGCTTTTCGTTGCGGTCTTGGTCATTTGGGTTTCGTTTCCTCAGCGCAAAAATCTGTGTTTTTCCACGCCAGACGATTTGTTTTTTTATTTGTGTGTTTGATGAACAAAATTTCGAGTAAGTTGTGTTACACAAAGAAAATTCATGGTTTAATCCAATTGTTCTTCTTCACAGATATGGAAAGTTTGCCAATGTATTACACGGACTCGCGGACGAAAATGAGTCGAGCTGTAAGTTGAAAACGCACGAACAAAGCAAATACCCTTTTTTCAGCTTCCTACAAATTCCGTATGACTTGTCTTAACATTATTTTTGTGAAGAAAAAGTTATTTATTTAGCGTGATTACCGGGGTATTATAACATTCGTATTTCAACTCACGTATTCATGGTCCGATTTCATTTAATTACAAAACGAATAAGCTGAGTTGTAAAAATGCATGTATTGGTAGAAGGCTTGTTTGGGCATCGAATATGCTTGACTTTGTTAAGTCGGTTTGTAAATTTCTGTTTTTTTTATCTTTTAGATACTGAGCCGAGAAGTTTGTCTCAAATTCATAAAACGTGTAGAATTTTTCGAATGCCTTTGGAATAGGAATGCACAAGGATACAAAAACCCCATAACGCAACTTGATGCTTGGATAACTTTGGCAAAGGAATTTGGAGTCCCCTATCAGCAACTTCGCCAGAAGTGGAGATCCCTGCAAGGCTCCTTTAGACACTTTAACTATAAATTCCAGGCTGCAAATGCAAGCGGAGAGTGTAGGTTTCATATTCATATTCATCTTTCGTAAAAAACAATTCTTATGTTATACCTATCTCCTCTTTCGGTATCGATATTGCAGCACCTCCAAATTGGTTTGCATTCAACGCCATGCAGTTTTTGAATTTTAAAACGTATCGCGAACCAATGATGGATCTAAATGTGAGTAGTACCGTGCTTTGTTATTCAATTATTAGATTGCTAGTCTTCTTCTAGTAGGATACTTCTTCCAAATAAGAATTCCCCTAACAATCTCAATAAATCTTAAATCCAGTTTATTTTGCCTAGTAGTCTTTAACAGTTAGATAACGATTCCCAAATAATGTATCCCGATGAATTGTGTTAATTTTAGCAACCACCTTCGCAAATACATGTCAATAATCTACCAGAACCATGCAGTCGAGAAGAATCGCCAGAACCAGGCCCGTCTACATATGTACTGTCGGCTCCATCATCGCCGCCACTGAGAATTATTGAAGCGAGAAGTTTATTGCCTAAAACACCGCCACCGCAAACCATACCTAAACCAAAGCCGCCCCAAACCATACCAGTTCAAAAGCGCGGTCGCACTATGAAGCGTCGGCTGGAGGAGCCCTCTCTTCCCTACAACAGAAACATGCTAAAAGTGTTGGAGAATGTGTCCGCTGTGACGGATCGTCTAGTCGAGGAAAGACAGACAGTAAAATCCGATGGGAAGACATTTGGCGAGTGGGTTGGCGACCTGCTGGACGAGTGGTCGCCTGATAGGAGGCAGTCGGCTAAAGTGGCCATCCGCCGATTCTTGGCGAAAAAAGACTCTGCACGATACAGGGAACGAATGGGACGGAAAGTAGAAAAGATGTACGAAAGCAGCGATAGCGATAGCATGCCCAGCCAGGTACAAAAGTGAAGATGCACATAAGTTGGGAAGTTGTAAGCATAAATAAGTGAACATAAATTTACTTCACGAATCGTGAATCACGAATAAATATGAAATAAATATGAAATTGTTGTATGAGTTACTGAGAATTGGCTATAGTTGATTATTGAACGAGTAAGATTGAAAAAGAAGAAACTGCTTTATTTTCTTATCACTTTGCTCATCAGCGAATTACGTTGCAGCTTCTACCTCTAAAATGGTCTGGTGCAGGCCAACCGTTTGCCCCGCATGTAATTATGTCGTTAACTTTCGAAACCTGAAGATGCAACGACCATGGTCTAGAGTTTTTCCTATTCGCTTTGAGATATTCAACAGCTCCACGAAACACCAGAGACGTTATTCGGCGAACCGAAGGAAAAAGCTGAAGAATGAACAGGATAAACTGATCAGTCTAGTAAGGATGACCTGATCAGACGAGTAAGGAACATTCGCAAGCCCATTTTCTTTCACCCCGTGCCTAATCTTATCAATCTCTGTTCATTTTTAGTGCCATTACAGTGCTGAACAAGGTCTTTTAAATAGAACGGTTTTTTTAAGCTGCCGCAGCGAAAACGATATAAACGATACAACGAACGAAATAAACGATACAACGAACGAAATAAAAAACGATAAAAACGAACTGGACCCAACCCGAACAAACCCGAACAAACCCGAACAAAACCCGAACCGCGGAATTTTTAATCGGCCAAAAAATTGAACTAATCGATAAAAAAAGAAACTAATCGGCCAAATCGATAAGTTAAAGATTGCAAGATCGATAAGTTAAAGTTTAAAGCAATGCAACGAAAGAAAATCAACCAAAATCCTCCTATTATTATTGAAACGATTAAGAGTTGGCAGCGTAGGCGAGCCATTTTTTCAATAAATTTTGCCAAATTCGCGATATTCTCGCGACACTTCACCTCAAAGAACCGTTTTAGCAGAAGGATTACTGCGGCCAGAATGTGACGGTTTTTCACCTTAATGAAAAAAATAAGCACTAGATTCATGGATCAGCCAACCGATGGATCAACTTATCAAACGTACCCGTAAGGTCATCACGTCGCATAACCCGGGATAGGAATGACCATTACACGCATTAACGGTCGAACTAAGCACGTGTTTTTTGTATGGTAGCTTCAACATACATCAACTAATTTACCATAAATATGTTATAGTAGATTCACTATAGTCCACACATATTTCATGTAAAAGCCCTGGAGATACCATCAGGACTCAAAGCGATCGACACACGATGATCACATTTCATAATGAAATTTTATATGTAAATCGATGTGATGTTGTTTGCGAGTTAAGGGGGGGCTTCGGTATTTTATTTTAATTCTTCGCATTCACTTTTTACAACTTTTTTTATGAGTGCTTATTCTTTCAAGAGTACTGTGTAAAATTTTGGCATCAATCAAAGCAAAACTGACAAAGATATTGATTTTTGAAAATCCACCTTTCATACAAGGCTCAAAGCCTCTCGCGACTTTGAATTGCGTTTCCCAAAACCTGCGTTTTCAAAGTCGGTGCCCATCGTAGCCTGAAAACTACTGGACCGATTAATTTGAAATTTTGAACATATAATCTGAACACTATTTGCCAGGTAGCCCCTTCGAGTTTTTATAAAAATTGTTGATACTTTTTTTTAAATAATTTTTTTAATTTAGTAAAGTGTCGTTTTTTGAGGCAATATCGAAAAAAGCATCACTTTTTCAACTTCAAAAATCTGCCAAAAATCGAAAAATGGGAAATTTAACAAAAACTCAACGGGGCTACCTGGATAAACTTATAATCTAACAAAGGAATATTGATTTGTATATTTCTGATGACCCACCACGTTGCTACGATGGGCACCGCAAAAAGTACATTTTTGTAAACTTGCCTTTCTCGATTGGATGCCATGATCGTAGTTTTGATCAAATCTTCCCCAAAATAAAACCAAACATTCTTGAAAAGTTGTAGATTAATATGAGATTATTTTGAAAAAATTAAGTTGGATGGTTTCTTTACCAAAAATCACCAAAAATAAGCCTTGTTTTGGCCCGAAATAACCAAAGCCCCCCCTTAATGTATGTATTTTACACTCCTATGGGCATGGATGGGCATGATTGTTGGAGGATGAGGAGGAAACATAGGGATTTTCCAAGTCGCTTTCCCGGGATGGCTGTTCTTCAATATCGAGAAATTTGATTTATGCTTCAACTACATTTACTCCCAAGTAACAAACCAGTCGGAAGGATTCCCCACCGATTAGAAACGTAATCCATAGTCCGGGTCGATCGGTATTTACGCTGATCCCCCGTGGATTCCTTATTTTATTCCATAGCCATACTTGCTTGGCAATCAGATATGCCAATCAGATTGACTGCTGAAACATGGCCTTTATTAATTACTCCGCAAGTTATGAACCGAATACCATTAAAACTTGCACAATTATTGATGGTCACCTGAAAAACCATGGGACAAAATTTGGTTCATATCGGTCGAGGGGAGGGGGGGCCTCCATACAACTCCAATCCTTAAAATACGTCCTAGGGCAATATGGGTATCGTTTCCTAGGTTTTGATGGTCTCTAAATCGATTGGATTCACTCTTTTACTTGCTTCTTTCACCTATCCACCATCACCACCCTCCATTCCGTACATCTTGCAGAGCAGAGTGAGGGGTGGGAAAATAAGATAGTTGCGTTTAATTCTTGAACAATAATTTAAAAAATGAGACCAATAGATCTTAAGGAAAAAAACGAAAGAGAGAGAGAGAGAGAGAAAGAAGAAGGGGAGGGGGGGGGAGGGGGCTGGGGGAGAATGATAACAAAGGAACCGACAATGCTGCATCGTTACCATTTTTTATTGGTATGTCTATTGTTGCTTTAAATTATCTTAACATTTTCTCTTTGATGTTGAACATGAACATGAAACAACATTCAAAACTCATTCGGTTGTTAAGTATTTGGATTGATCAAGAATTATATTAATTTTCAATTATTGTTGCCTTTTATTATTGACGATTTTAAACTTATCGGGTTATGAATGGTAAACGATCGGAATTGCATGCACAAACATATAAAGGAGCAGTAACCGAATAGCAATAGAAAACAATACCAACAACCATACCACCATTTGAACTTAACGAGCTATGTGCAAACCGAACACTAAAGTCAAAGTATTTAATAAAAAAAAACTTGGGAAAATATAATTCGTGGTTCTAAATAACATAATTTAGCCCGAAAGGCAAAGCCTTAAAAATCAAACATCATGTTAACTTTTCAGCTCATATTTACAATCACGTCGCATCTCTATTTCCAACATCACTAACTGACCTAGCTATTGATTTGGTTCATTGATAAATCGAATACGACCAAATCATGGAATAGATAAAATTATATCTATTGAAATGTTAAAGTTCCTGTTTACGATAAACCCACGACCAATCAAAGACAGTACGAAGCCTGTTGGGGCAGCTAGTTGTTAAATAAGTAAACTACAATATTTTAATGAAAATAAATTTGAATTTTAATTATTGTTGCGCTATAACACCAGCAATATACTTTTGCACAGCTCACATATTGTTTTCTAAAAATTATATGAATGTGACAAAACAATTGACATTGCGGATAATGAAAAAAGATGTTGTTGCTTATTGTTCGTTGCTAAGTTCCAGCATTTGTGAAGTCGACGACGGTAAAAAGTTAGCTAATGCCAAGTAGCTGATCGATTGTGATGTTTCTGTTTCTCCCCTGTAAGTAATCTACAAATATTTTACTTCACACGCGTGGTTTTGAAATTATTGCCCTGTGAAAACTAGTTAGTACAAACTAATTAGTAAAAAAACACATTTTAAAATACAGAAAATGTTTTTGTCATACACTGCTAGCTTTACGCAAATGTATTGTGTAATCGTGATTGTATCTTGGTATGAATAGCTGCTCGTAAAATTGTGAGGAATTCCCTACAAATCACGGCTTACGTTTGCTGTCTAGGTCACCATGGTCATCATCACTAGTATCAACTGTGTGGGTTGTGCAAGTGCCTTTTGACGATGCAAAACAGTTTAATTCGAAGAAATAATTAATTTCATTAAAACATTTGCAGAAAAATGCCACCACTTTTTGATTTTAATGCTTGCTTTTCGACGTACTCGGTAGAAAATGACCGTACGAAGGGAAACTAAGGATATTGTGTTCCTTGTTTTATTGTTTTTCAATGCATATTGTTATGATTTTGAAACAAAAACACGTTGCCAAGACCCTTAAATTAGTTCTAGTGCACTATTTTTAACATAAATCTGTTAAAACGGCGAAAAAATTTCTTGGAATGGAATGCACATGTGGGTACCCGGGTGCCCAAGGAAGGGGTAAACGCCGGGTGCCCAACCGAAGGTTAATAGTCTTCTAGTAATATTGCGGATTTAGTCTAGTACCAAGTGGAGGTCTAGCTCGCTTCATATCATCCGAATTAAACAGATTGAATATGGATTCATCATTAAACAACACTATTTTTTATATTGAGACATCCTACCTCAAATAAATCATCGCAAAATGAAGTTATGCCTTCGCTGTTAATGTACGGCTTTTTTGCTGGTCTGCAACTGAATAACCCACCCTCTCTCAATCGGTGCTGAATGGTCTGGGAGCTGATCTCCAAGCTTAATTTACCTTTAATTTCCATTCCTGATGCAAACGCATCTTTGGTTGAATACCATTTGATAATGCGGTCCATTTTGGGTGAAGTTTTTCAAAGACGAACAGGACGCAAAGCCGTTTCAACAGTTTCTTTTGCCTTGTAACCGGTTATTAAACGAGAAACTACTGATTTATCTATTTCATAAGCTTCACTAATGTATTTCTGAGAGTTTTCCTGAATCGCTAGTTTCATTTTTAATTTCTTTTCAATCACTAGAATAGCTATTACGCGACATTGTTACGCTTTGAATGTAACCGAGTGTGTCGGGTGTTCAAAGCAAGCTTACAAGCCAATAGACTACCACTATGCAGAAATTCTGCATGTAATGATCAATATCTTATTATTTTTACACCAAAATTGTCAGTTGCTTAACTTATGTCGCATCAAAAATCAATACTTTTTTTAAACTACCGTGTTAATGTGCTATTCAAAGAAAAATTAATATCGGAATTCGTCCTAAAATATCGTAAATAGGTACCCTTTACCGGTGTAGTTGAAAACTAAAAGTTTGAACACTTTTTCATACACCTTAACCCAGTTGCTTAACTTATGTCCGACACTGTATATCATTCTGGTTATTGTTAATGTGTGTTAATGCTTTGTCAAATGTGAACATAATTGCCAAACATTTGAAAACCCAAAATTACATTTTTTCAACGCTGTCATAAAAATGTCAAATATTGTACCGGAAAATGATTTGAAAACCATTACAGTAATGTGGGGCAAATGGTCGGGTGGGGCAAAAGTTCGAATTGGGCTTTTCAATAAATCGGCTTCACCGTCTCAACCAACACTATACTCGTTTGAAAGTTCTTGAAATCACCTTACCATATGTGTTCTTTTTGGTTTGGATAACAAATGTTTGAGAAATGCGTTAACTTATAATTTTGGCGATTTCGATCTAATTTTATGAGTTTTTGGAAGCAGTATCATACTTCGTGGACATTTCCTACATCAAACCTTCATAAGTGATGAAGAACACAAAATTAACACAAATTCCATCGGTACACCCTTATTCTGCAATACAAACGGAAAGGTTTGCAATTGACACTTTTTTCAGAAATGTTCCTAGTGAGGCAAAAGTTCGTTCTTTTTTGGGGGAAAAGTGCGAACTCATTGCTAGTACAAAAATAGGCGGTTGTGTACATCTCAACCACATGTGCTGAATAAAATGTGCGAGAAATACCAAACTAATAGAACTGAGCAAAAGGAACGACACACATGGCCAGGTCTGTGCTAAATACTTGCTTTTTATGCACAAGTTCTTCTGTCTGCTGTAAAAATGCTTCAGATCTGGCTGCTTCAGAGTATCATCGCATCGATTATGCTTTTGCTTCGAAAGGAAATGTTCTAACCTGCCAGTACTTATTTTCATATCAAGATGTTGAAAATGAAATGGCTTACGCTATTGGTTTGGTATGCAAGTAGTAAACAACCAGATATTTGAGAGGGATACTCAAAATGCAGTATACCCAATGGTAGCGTTTTGAATGACCGAAATACTTTTTAAACGAGCATGTTTGAAAGGACACGACTCACAGTTCGGCAAACTTCTTTACCAGAACGGTTTATCATACCAGAAAATAGTCAAATAGAACCCACGCTTGGTTGTTCAAATCCGTGCCAGGAAGCTGTACGAACAAGTATTGACCGAAATCATACCATGCATTTTTATCGAACACATAAATGCAATTCGATAAATACCAGGAAACAAATTTGTTTTAGTTCATTTACGCAGATGAATAAGCCCGTAAGATGATGATTTAGATTGGGATCGGAAACAATGATTTGGATGATGTATAAGTAAAAATTGAAAAATTTATATAAAAAATTAGCGAATAATAACAATAAAACCTGCTCCTTAAAAATGAAACTTTTCGTTTCTTTTTATGTCATTTATTTCCTGAAATATGACCAAATCGGTGTGTCTAGATTCTGGTACAGGCGTTAAACTGGTACGGGTTTGAAAATGTATGCTAATAAGAACACATAATTCAGTTACACAATCGATTGATTCGCGACAGCTCCCCACGTAAAAGCTTTACAGATACTATGGCATTGATCGGATCTTCCTTGATTCGGGGGTTTCACGGCATGTTTCATGGTCCATTTGCTTTGTGGACTCGATTCTACTTTCGTTTCTAACTTAGTTGCAAATCGTGTTACTTATAAAAAAGTCTCTGTCCCTCCTACGTACACATTACAATTTGGTTAATTTAGTTTTAGTTATCATTGTTTCGTGATCTTGAAACGATCTTGTTACTCAAAATAACTCCGAAGGGGCAGACAGGGGCAATGCGGGGATATGTCCATTAAATCTTTGTGGCGGCTGATCTATTGTTTCTCAAAAACGAATCCCACAATTTCAACAGCCGGTAGCTAGCGGTAGTCGCATTTCCATGACCATCATCCATGTTTCCATGACGTTTTTCTGGAATCTGCAACAAGAGTGAGAAGATAAAGGATCTTCGTAATCAAGGGTGAAACGAGAAAGATCCTTTAGATGTGGATCTGCTTTCACATTACTTACGTCGGATAATAATACTCCAGCTTGAACGCGTCCAGAAACCGTAGTATCGCCAGTGAACCGTTCTCGTCGTTGTCCCAGCATTCTATATCCGACTACGAGTCGATGATGACGAGCTGGGAACGTGGCTTGATCGTGAGTTCGCCTTCACTGAACCATCGGAGGAAGCACTGGAGTTTTCCTTGCCAAGCTGATCCAACACGTACTATACCGATCGTCAGGAAACACCAGTAGGCCGACTCCAAGAGGGTTAAAGACTAACGGAAATAGCAGATTGCCGAACGAGGACTTACTGAATACTATCTAATGGTACAGCGTCCGCATTACATCCTCCATTACCTCGTCGGTTGCGTTGGCCATGAAGTCCAGCTGACCGAGGGACGGCGAGATGGTCCCAATAGCCGAATAGGTTTAATTCTTATCACTTAATAAAAGAAAGGGTTAGTTTTATCGAAACTATTTTGTAAGCAAGTAATAAGTTTGTGCGCCTTTCATAAACCAACCTTTCATAAATCAAAAACCGCTACTATCGTGAAAGAACATTAAACATGTCGAGATGAGGTAATGGACTAATCGTGAAAAAATCAACAATCTTCCTCATAAGAACTAGCAATGGAGCTATGAGTTCTTGTTTCAGTTAAGTTAATGAGCAATCCTGAGGGTTAGTTTATTAACTTTGTTGCCCTGGGTGCACCGATGTGATATGGACTAGGTAAGTTGATAAGTTGATAAGTAGGTAAGTCGATATCTCATTTCCCTCATACTAAGTGATATAGACTCGGGTCGGGTATTATAAGGCAATCCGGAATAAATCGATGCTAAGGAAAGCAAAGCCGACGGAAATCCGGATGTTAATCACTACTCTCCTATCATACGTACAAATGCTCTCTGATCCGATCCGCATCCGATTGTGAATTTCTGATAATTGGTTGATGGTTGATAAAACAGCGAGTCGAGGACAGTTTGATCAGCCTGCTGGGCGGTTGTCGTCATTTCAATCGAATCACTTTGTTTTCAAAGATTACCAACGGCAGCCGGAATCTTCCGCCGTACACCAAAATTAGATTTCCACTTTCGTATGACGATTTTCTAACGATATCGTTCTTGGCTTATACAACCATCGATCAAGATCAGGATTTTCAATTCCGAGGAGCCTTGAAAATCAATAATTAAGTAAAGTACCTCCAGAATCCGTTTTGCTAGAGCACTGTAAAGAAACGAAAAATCAAGTATTGGGCGGAATCAAAATCAAGAAGAATCAAGATCGTTTTAGCATCACTCTCGGACTTGTCTCAAGTTAGCAGAATTTTCCAACATTCGTTGCACTTTTCCGTCGTTCCACCTGATTTCTCAAATATTGGATTTTCCGAATTTTCCCAATTACCGGCGATTTCAAAACATTGACAGTGGTGTGAGCCGTTGGTTTAAAAAGTGTGATAGATGCAAAGGCACTTCGATATAGAGGAAAATCTACTGTTTCGCGGGAGGTTTAATTGCCAGAATTAATTACATGCAAACTACAACCTTGATTCGGACAGATATTTAAGATGACTTAAACTAAATTCTGAACAGAAATTTGTTAGACCACCTCTATCCTTGTATCCTGTTATCCTAAACCAACCTGTCATGAAGCGATCGTTACATTCAAAAATAAGAAAATTCGCTTATGTAACGGCGTCTGCCTGATTTGCTGCTTTTCCAAATAATTTTGCAAAATTTCCACGGAAACGGAAAACGGACGGAAAATGGCGAACTCGGATGTGAGTATTTGGTGTTTTGGCTCGTGTTCCGTTGTTCCGTTATTTGGAGGGCCAGACATCGTCCACAGGGCATCGATTTTCTTGGTCCGGTGCCTCCTTCATCCGGGTTTGCTCTCATACATTATGGGGGCGAGATATTTTTCTATTGCCAATGTTATCTTTCCAAAATTATCTCCCTAGGTTTACCCTGAAACAGAAGAATGTAAATGCGGGTGTAAAAAATGCCACTTTTACCGTCAGCAGAATGCGGCAATGCTAGGAAATATAAAAATTATGGAGGAAAAAGTGGCATACCTGGAACAGCAAGCAAATGTGTCACGCGATAAAAATCAAATGTGTGTGGATGAGGATTGCAAATTCAAAAAATTTCTGGAAAAATTGGAAGGAATGTATGGAGAATTGCAGAAGGAGTACGACGACTTGCTCCAATTCATATCGAATAAATTCCCGGATTATCAGCGCTTGGTTATAAAAGAAGTAAAACGGCAGGACATAAAACCGTTTGAAAAAAAGAAAAGAGTTGCGCCAACACGGAATAACCCAATTCCGGAACCACCAGTGCCGAAACCACCAGTGCCGAAACCACCAGTTCCGGAACCACCAGTTCCGGTATCAACAGTTCCAGAATTATCAGTACCGGAACAACCAGTTCCGGAATCTTCAGTACCGGAACCGACCCCGCCAGTTGCCGTTACGGTGACATCGGATAACTTTGTAATTTTTCCCCTAGCTAATAAGGACAATTTAGATCGTTTAGAAGTATTATTAACAGAAAAGGAAAGTTTTAGACAAAAAATATTAGATAGTTTTGATAAAAAGTTTAGTTATCACACTACGCTAAACACGTTGTTATTAAACATAATTTCTAAAAATGTGTTTGATCAATGTTCCATAAAGGATGAGGGGATAAAATTATTAAAATATGTTAATACTATTGATGTTATAGGTAAATTAATACACCAATCTTACGGAGATATGCGCCAGGAAGTGGATATCAAAAAATATTTAAAACAATTGATTTGTAGATGGAAGAAGATGAATACTGCTAAACTTGTAGAGGGAGAGAAAATAACAATACAAATTTGGTAAAAAATGAATATCAACCTAATAGCACCGGGGAAGGGGTATCTTCTATAAAATCCCACACTTAATATTTTTATATCTAGAATGATGAATGGAATAAAAACTGTCGAACAGCACGTACAAAACAAATACACATACTTTATTCGTTTTCTGATTAATTCGTATCAAATCCAATGTACATTTATCGTATGATAGCTATGTGTCTAAAGGAAAGGTTCGGGAATGAAGTAGAATTTTTTAATTCCATTAATATTCAACTCTACAACTACCAATTTGCATAGCACTTGCTTGCAACTAACTTTTGTTTGATGGTCCAAGAATTGTTCAGCCATTGGGGATTCGTATTGCAGAAGGTCAACGGCATTTTCTGCAAACGAACATTTATTATATACCCCTAGTTCTTCGGCATTTATTATGGTGTCCTCACCATCACGCATAGCGCTTTTCATGGCCATTACCTTGAAGTCTCTTGTCAAAAACCATTTTTGGGCAAATCGTCCCTTTAAAATAAATTTGTGACCGAACTTAATAGAAGAATATATTCCATCTTCCACTAAGTTTAACAATACTAGCTTTCCTCCATTTGGGTCGGCGGTAAATTTGGCAAACTGTTTGAAGTATGACAATTTCATTTTCTCCAAATCCCCTTTCCCAATAGTTCTCCTCATGCCAGCGTAATATTTTTCGAAAACCGCGGTAGAATTTTCCGGAAGCGGTCCGAAAAGCTCTACTTGCTTCGAAATATGGCAAAGGGCATGAAGTTTAAGGGTGATTCTATGATTCACCTTCTTATAGTCCGCCAAGAACGTTGCTAACAATTCTGCTGCCATTTTTGTATCCTTTCGGAAATAGCTATGAGAAAGGATACTGACAGCCGAATGTAGCTTCATGAACGATTTAGAGTCCTTTTCCTTAAGAATCTGCTGAAACAAAGCCGGACCGGCATAGTTCAACAGGTTGGCATAATGAGAAGCTCGCCAAGTTAAGTCGTTCTTAGAAACGCTCATTTTGGCGAAGCTCTTAGCCATTTTGGCTTCAGAATATATTCTGATGTTGGTAACAATTTTATTGAATTGTCTTTTCTTCCCAAAATCAGATTTCCGCCAAAAAACTTGCATGAGCTCCTTCATTACCCCCTTATGCAGGTTGTGCAGCGGGTCGCACAATAGCACCTCGTAAACCACATCGTAGTCTAAGTCAACCAAAGGTGACCTTAGCACGGACGATGTGGCTTTCCTTGCTTTGTTCTTTTTGCAGCGGTAGTGCCCTGCATAAACCAAACTGCGGAACTGGACGTTGGTTCGGTAGTTGCCGGCATATATCGGATATGATCCACCTTTCTTTGCACGGCGTGCATCACACCAGCGGCATCCCGAGCTGCCGCAGGGCGCAACTGTCCCTAAAAAACAAAAAAAAGTCCAACGTTAAAATTCATTTACAATAATTAAATAATCTCAAGTAACAATTGGCAAGAAGAAATTACCGGTGATGATGTACTGCGCCTCCATATCAGCTATTATTTTACGCAGAAAAACCGCCCGCATCTTTCCACAAATCATCGATCCAGTGGAGAGATGGTTCAACTCATCCACGAATTGACGTAGAAAGGTGCACGGCGGTTTCTTCCGCCCAAAATACATACCAACTAGCAGTGGGCTCATCGCTGGTACGTTTTCAATCGTTATTACGATTGGCCACACCTGCCTATTGGGTATTCCTGGCTGCCTCAGCACTACACCGTCCGTGCTCATGGTTAAAAAAAACCTGACGCATGTTTGGGTAATCGCTTAAAGCTTCATTGAGCATGTTGGCTAAAACATATTTTATACATCAAGCATTTTTGTAAATCTTTATAAATAGCGTCTTGTTTAACTTACCAATGCCTAAATGCCAGTAAAACCCTGTACCAATTCTCACTACTTTTTCCTCGATACGACCCGAATTTCGGAGGGCAAGCCGAATGTATTTGGAAATTCTTTCCAATTCATGCTGGGTTATTTCGGGATCGTGTGAACTATGTAAAGGGAAGAATGAATGAAAATATAATTACTTTCCTGATCACGCGGTACGGTGTCGCTGAATCTTTTGTAGAAACAGGCGCGAACGTTCCTACCGAACCGGGCATTCGCGAGTTTGTCCTACTCATCGGTACAAATCCCCCGTTATCTTCGATACCCCTACGTGATGTCCAGCATCGAGCTGATGATGAGCTCTTGAGACTGATGGTTAATTGATTGATCATTTATGCAAAAAGAATTAAATGTAGATGTGGTAGTCCAAATATTCACGAGCAGCATCACCAACAGTGTTATCCCACCTGTTCGTCACGCAGCCGCACCGTACCCTGGATGAATAACCGCCGAAAGTCGCTTAAGCTAACTAGAGTAAAGCTACTGCGACACTATAAAAATAACAAAAGGCCCATTAGCAGGCTAAAACCTCCAACTAGCGACCACAATACAGTAAATAAATACAAATCAACTTGGAACTGGGATAGAGAACGATCTGGATATTACTCAAGAAACGATTTGAAAGCGCGTTATTGAGCTCTTAGCGCGTAATTGAGTCTATAGCGCAAACTAAATTCCCCAGCCGTATACAAGAATGACGACAAAAGCTTTGTTGAAAATTACCTGAGCATAAAATCATTTTGTAACGAGTTTAAGTTAATCAAATCCATCATATGGAAGGTTCCGTCACAACGATCCTAGTCAAATTCATATCTGATGCCCATCGATCGGTGGACACTGGCAAACAAATGGTCGCTATCTATATGGAATTTGACACGATTGATCATGATCTTCAGTTACGGACGGGGTCGCTCCACGGCACCAGATTCAACGATCACGACCAGCAATGACCAAGAAGACCGTCCAGACGCTACACTGCAGTTTTGCATTCGACGATCTTCATACGAATGCAGCCTGAATTCCCGAATTGCTGCGGATAACAATTAGCTCATCGCAAGGGTCAAAGTAAGGATGATGACGCCAAGGGTAGGAACAGTATAAATAGAGTCAGGGACCAAATCAGATCAGCTCAATTCACCATCGCTCGAACAGTGAACATTTCTACTAGTTTAATAAACTAGCACAGCTACTGCATTACATTCCAAAACGTGGAATATAAAAAAATGATGACCCGACTAAGACATTTGATTCTATGCGGCACCCCGAATCTTGATACCACAAAGACCAAAGGCCGCGGTTTACAAAGCCACAAAAGTTATAACCAACCACACTACGCGCCTAAAGGGACTAATCAAAGACCGTCCTACCAAAATAACAATTATAATCTCAACCAAAAATTACAGACAAAAACCATACCACCCAAAACTTTTCCAACAGCAACAGTACCAACAGAACAAATTCCAACCAAATAACCAGACATTCCAGCAATCAGAACCAATGGATTATAGTAACTGTTAACCTACTAATGAGACAAAGGCTCTACACATAAAAACAGGTAGTCAGGAACATCAAGGGATAAAAGAACAACTGGATCAATGCACAATGCAATTGCTAAAGAAATTCAATTTCCTAAAAATGAGTAAACTCATAAAAGGACACGTTGAAACTAGTGCAATTGGTAAAACAGAAAACCATGAGAGGCATCCCCAAAAGCTGATTCCAGTTAAAACATAAATCGTTTGTATCCCGGATTCCATCGTAATTGATTAAACCTACGTGCCTCAAAATAAACGTGTTCAAAATAATAGATTTCAGGCTGATATGGTGGTATTGGCCGCATGTTGGTAGCAAAAATACCACATAATTGAATTAAAGATCGCTTTCCGAAAGCCCTTAACAGTGGCATTCACGACGGAACGAACTTCGATCATTTCGAAACACTCGCTTAACCTAAACTTAAATGTATGGAAAGTAGTATATAATACGATTGCGCAATTCGATTTTAGATATTCCATGCAGGTTGGGCTAGTTGGACGGAGGATATTCGTAAAGCAGCACACTTTCGTAAAAATCCGTTAAATCTTCTTGTATCGGTACCATCGGATCGTGATTATATAATCTATATCTATAGATCGGAAGAAACCCAAAGATTATCGCAAACCATACTTACTTTATCTCCCGTTTCAAATCTGCTGGCTTCTTGTGTTTCAGCTCTACAAACCAACGAGTTACCGGCAGGAGTGCGAAACATGCATCCGGTATGTTTCGTTAGTGTTCTGGAAGCGTCAACCAAGGAGGAGTTGATTTTTGTATAAGGCCCAACAACCTGAAGGGCAAACCATCTTGGTATATTACCAACGAAAAAGGCAAGCCAACAAAGCTGCGTCGCTTTATAACGGCACCATTATGTATGGGCTTAGGATATTCACCGTACCAGCACGGATGAAACAAATTTGTGATAAAGCATGCAGCATTATCCTAAGAAACTTAAACCCAAATTTAACAACCACCATCAACAGGTCGACGACAGGCCAATCCATTGTGGCTATATGAGCCCGTGGAGAAAGATTTTCCAAAATCTATCATTGAAGCAGATGTTGCGACGGATATTAGTAAATTGTTTGCCATAAATCGGAATCTTTTTGCAAAGCCGGATTTCTTACAACCGGCTAAACAGCAGCCAGCTCGCTCGAAGCCGCCATTTGGAGGCACCAGACCGCCACATGCAAAGCCATACGCCCGAGGACTGGCAAAAGGATAACTACAACTACAACAACAGCAACATGCAACGTGGTCAGGGATATCCGGTGGTCACCTTCACCACCACCACCACCACCATCACTAACAACTTTTTATGCAATTTTTTTAAAATGACTTACCATTTTTGCTTCACTTTGTTACGATTGGAATAAGTTACGTGCTACTGAAAAACTGAAAAACTGAAAAACTGACTGAGTGTCCTTTGTTTCACTTGCGGTCTAGGCGATTCAGTACATGCTCTAGCAATGTGTGATATTACATTGCTCTAGGTCGTTGAATGTTGGTCGGATTGCGCCCGCAGATCTATTCCACCTGAAAGATGATGCAGACCGAGGCACGTAATCATTGTCGATGGTTTCTGATATTCGTAGCAGATTGAGCAATTTGCTGTTTCGAAGCAACGAGGCAACCGCCAACATCAATACGATCACTTCATCGAAGATGTGATCCTTCCTTGAAGATCATCGTCCACAGTGTGCATGTTGGCGATATGCTCGTAAAAGCTGACTCTGCTGCAGCGATTGATTTTGAATAGCAGCAGGCACCTGCCGGATAAATGCAAGATAAATGCGAATGGTTTTGTTGAATCTCCTGCATGAGACGCTGATTGTGATTATTTCGCAGCGCGTTAAGTTGATCGTGGGTGTTATGAAGGATGTAGCCAGAACGTTATATGGCATGTATCCAACGGGCACCTGAAGATCACGTGGTAGCCACAAGCTTGGCCCGGGTGCACAGCCACGATAGCATGCATGTGGGATTACGGCCTGCAGCTGTGGCGATGCTGGTTGGGGCTGCTGCTTTGGCACCGGCATGCCGTCGGAAATGCATTCGGGTTCTTTGGTGAAGAAGCTTCTGCTGTTGTTGGATGACGATCCTCTCGATACGATCTGGAGAGCATAGCCAACCGGTGGAGATGAGATGCCTTGCGGAGGGCGCAACTGATGGGCCGGAGAGATGATCCGGTTCGCGGTTGGGCCACTTGGTACTCGAGCGTTGGATCGATCCGTTTGATGGTGCCGTACCACATTTTTGGATCCAACCGTAGCACGCCAAACTCAGCCGGTTCATACTTCCAATCCTGCACGCAAAATATACTATTGGATCAATCTCGCATTGTAGCGTCGATATATCAATCCTGCACGGGTCAGATTGAAAGATTCAACAGCAGAAGATCAGTAGAAAGGCTTTAGAGCAAGAAGGATTAGAATGGCGATTTAGAGAATCTAGAACACATATTAAAGAGTTTTCTTACCGTCTGTGGCCTTCGAAGATCACTTCTCCGAATTGCCAATAATGAATTGAACGAATTGAAGATCACTTCTCCGAATTGTCCGGCGAAAAGAACACAATATTGTTCGTCAAGAGGCTGGTACCTCATCGTCAAGAGGCTGGTACCTCGCTGGTACCTCGCTGGTACCTGAAAATAGAAAATTGGCAACAATTTTTAAACCACGCAAATTATTCCGTGGAAGAAAATTTTAGTCGCGCAAGAAATGTTTTGCTCGACTACGCGAAACAAGCAAACCTGCTATGCGTGTTTATGACCACGCTTCAATATCTCACACAAGCGATTCGTGGTTGATTTCAGGATAAAAACAACTTTCCCTAGCATCGTTTGAAAAGCATTCAAAGCAAAAGTGTTTAAATTTTAGTTACTCTAACTCAACATTTGATTCAGGATGCAGAGAACATTTTTAAATCGATTCGGTACATCTTTGATTATTAAGCCAAATGGTATAAACACGCCGTGCCGCAGAGTGAAATACAACCAGGCATTTTAAATAGGTAGTTTCTTGTACACCAAATCCTCGATCGGATTTTAGAAAAAACTTCAGAGTTTGACACTGGTGGGACTGTCAAACTCTGAAGTTTTTTCAAAAATAATAGTGGAAATAGAGAGATTAATCGTTTAAACGATCGAAAAAGAGTGAAATCAGGTACTTTCCTTGATAAAACCACCAAACTTGCCCATATCTTCTTCTTCTTATTCTTGAAACTCACGTGGTTTTGTTGATAAAAGCGCCCTGCTATGAATGTCAAACAAATTCAAAATGGTGACCTGTCAAAGCGGTTAAGAAGCTACCTGTCTTTTTAAAGTACCTTGATCGGAAGTGGGTGTTGTTGGGTGCATTTCATTTTCCAGTTTTGGGGTGGTGAGCTAAAATCCGTTCCTCTGTGGATTGCGTATCATTTTTGCGTATCGATTAACGAGAAAAGTCGTCTGATACAGATCGTGTTCGAAGTCTTCTGCGCCAGTGGACACGGTTGGATTTGCAAGCGTTTGTTGGCGAATGTGGGTGGTCAGCAGCTGGTTCTTTCATCGTGGCAGAATACCTTTTTCCGGGGATGTTTGGCAGCGATAAACGATGAATGAAACGGGTTCAGTGGCGGCACCCAATCTGTGCGAGTAGTTTTTCTTTCTGTGGCTTGAAGTGAGAAAACTTTCCAGGCGTCAATGAACGGCGAGTGGCCGCAGGTCCGGCGCTTGGTGAAAGGAAAGAATTCCAAATTCCGTCGTGCAAAAGTAGGTTACTACCAAAAACGATGCTCGGCGGTGCTCGCTGTTCGGTCCTCTCCGTTGGTGATGGTTTTTTATGTGAAAGTTGCGCCGTAGATCGTGCGAGATCTCCATCAACCCGGTTCACTGTTCTGCAAAGTGTAGAACGGTTTTGTGAATTAAATTCCATGCTGGAGTGCGAGCATAAAACGCTTTGCTGTGTGCGTGTGTGTGTGCGCCAGGAAGGTTCTGCAAAAATCCTGCCGCTTGCTGAGGGAACAAAGAGCAACAAATCCCGACCAACGAGGACGTTAACAGAACCTTCTGATGATTTGTTGTCTGCATCTGAAATTGTTTGGTAAGTTAGAGACAGAGCATGAGCTTTGTAACCGGAGAAACCGGAGCGGCGTACGTGTTTCCCATTAAAAACAATCATATCGGCACCTAACCCCGTTGCTGCGGGGTGGACAAACTCTACCCTCTTTTTTGGGACGGAAAATAAATAGAATACAAGCCCCCCTCCCCCCTCCGCCGATGCCTTCTAATTGTCTTCGCACTATGCGGATTGTGATGAGTAAGTTTGTTTATCGATCGGGGTGCGATGCTCGTGGTGGCGCTTTTGTTTACTCACGAGCATTGAGGTGTGTGCATCCCAGGGTCTTGAAAATTATCACATATCCGCTCCAATCCGTCTTTCCTTGCTCCAAGCTCATGCTCCATGTTAGCATGACTCTTATGCTGTGTTGCCTCTCCTCAGCGCAAGGCTGGTGGTCTCCTGCTGGTTCCAGTTTGTTGTCGTGTGACTAATTTTGCTGTATTGAATCATCACGAAATCACGAATGTCACAAAAGTTCTCCGAATGCGAATGGAGTTCTATTTCGATTCGATGTATACTAAGATTGTCTTGTAAAAGCATGCTCAATTTGTCGTTGTTCAAACGAAGAGCAACAATGAAACGAACTTTTCGCAAACGGGTCCCGAAATCGTATCATTTCATAATAACACGTTTTTGATAAACTCTGTTCGCTTATTGCTGATGTCTCACGTACAAGAAAACGGTTGCAGCGTTTAGTCACTTCAGGGCTGCTGCTGCTGCATGGTTTCTTTCCCTATTTTGTTCGCGAGGATTCCTCTGCACCAATCAAGTCGCCGGGTCAAGGTTGCATGTTCTGCACCTGCGTGGCGGTGCCCGGTGCGCCACTATCGAGCTCGTCGCCTCGGGCCACCAACATTATTATGCTCATTTCTTGCATCCAATGCACCCTGGTCTTTGTCTCCACCCTGAATCCGATTGTGGGCGGGTTGCAGGGAGAATTGCAAATAGGTTTCGATTCGCTATGAGCACGTTTTGGGTTTGGCATTCGCCCTATCCGCAGTGCAGTCATATCCAGGAGTACGGGTTTTGGCGAGATTGTTTAACGTTCTGTGGTTTGGCATTCTCGGGAAGGGAGCCGGGGAGGGAGTCGTCGCTAAATGCTATTAAAATTGACGAGTCCAACTCACCGGTGATCCTCACCCACGATGAAAAAACGGTGAATCTAACCGGCGAACCAAGAAGGCAAAGGTGAAAATACACAGCTCACGGGACGTCGAATGGGTCCACTTGAGGGGCGGTTGTTGAGGGTGGCTGAGGGAGGCAGGGATGGGGCGCAAGTCGGTTGGTGGATCGGCTAAGATCACCTCCACCCGCTCCAGAGGCAGCTTCGTCGAACATTAACATTAGAGAAAACTTCCGTTAGCGTGTGCATTCCTCCATTTCTCGATCTGCCGGTTTGTTCCCGTTCCGCGTTTCATGTCTGCCTGGCCCATTCGGTCTCGGCTGTGGACCATTTCTATTCCTCTTTCCCTCTCTCGTGCAAGCAATCGCAGTATATTTTACCTTTCCCTAGCTGCAGATTCCAGCACGTCCAGCTGGTGGCTCCATTTAACCGTGACCATCATCAGCCGGCCAAACCCACCGGTGGCGCTGGAGTGCGCCTCCGTTTGGCCAATGAAAGGTTGGCAACAGGCGAACGATGGCTAGAGCAGGGGGCCAGCGCACTAATCCATGGGAAGATGAGTTGTATTGCCCTGGATGGATGGATGGATAGAAGGATCAGGAACACCTTAAGCCCCCTATACACGTTAAGATCCGTCATATCCACGGTTGCTCTGTCACGTTCAGCTGGCAGAGTCAATTTGCACGTCATACAGTCAATTTGCTGTCAACGACCGAGAATGTCGGTTTAGCTCGATTTTTGTGGATAAACCTACCGGCGTTCAGATTGTTACACGACGTACAAAATTTGGTCATTTTAACGTGTGAAGGGAACTTTACGAAGTAATACAAACCCACACACTAGCATATTGAATGTTTCGTCTTGAATCACGATCCATCCGATTATCATTTTCTTCTCTTCCGTTGTCTCCTTTCTCATTTGAGATGAAGGAAGCAGCCTAGCTTTATATTAAGCCATTTGGATTAGCAAATGTCTTCTACGATGCCGGGGAATGGTTAGCCGGAACGATTCTTATGTTTAGCGAATCATAACCAACACGTTTGGAATGCATTGTTTACTGTTCTCGTGGGCGAGAATCGTACCAACATCTCACGTTTGAAGCTCATTTTTACGATCATGAGAACGATCGTGTCAAAGTGTTGCCACTGTTGCCAAACATGATTCCCACGGGTTTTTGAGGTGTTCTATTTGATGCGCTACTGGAACACTCGTTTTGTTGCGGAACAATAAACGCGCAAGAAAGGCGAGAATAATGTTTATGACAATCGGAAAAGCGAAATAGAACGAACTAGCAGGAGGGTTAAAAAAGTAGCAGGATTTAGGTTTAAATGCTTATATTGTTACATTTGAATTATTTCATTGAACTCAGATGCGGATCGTCTTTTCGTCTCGTAGCTACCTAAAATGCTTTCAACGGTTGTTTTGAGTGGCATCCATCTTGATGCTGTTCTAACATTTGCGGTCGCCAACAGGATACTTTGATTAATGTATTCGTTTCGTCTTAAATCTCCCTTCCTTTTTAAAATGTGGCAGAGCACACGGCAATAGCGAACTGAAATAACCTCTCAGAAATGTAGTTGCAAAAATAGTAACGCGATAGAGAGTGGCCACACCTGTGTGCTCTATTTATTTGCCCGAAATCTCGAAACATGCGCAACTGGTTAATCCACACCCACGGTATGTAGTGTAAACAATCGTTCGTAATAAGGAGCGAAACCATACGCAACTTTAGCCAATGCGTTGTGCTTCTCTTCTTCGATAGCCCTTCCGTGTGCTGTTTCGATCACTCGATCTCGCTCTGCGCGCTCCATTCAGCAGCTTCTTCCATCCGTGGCGGATCGCAGGTTAATCACCGATGGAAAACAATGGTGTACCGGGCGTGAAACATCGGTTTTGCGTTTTCGTTAGCAGCATCTGCAAGCTTTGCCGCCGGTTGCGCCGTGACTGTTCGCGGTCACGAAATTCACGGTCAGTAGGCGATGGCGGTTGATTTACTGGGCCGAACTGCCGAGTTGCCGGTTTGGTCTGAACCTCCGGAGTTTATTTGATTAAACTCGGAATATGCCAGTAAACGACCAGTTTTGCTGTAAACCCCATTTATTGTTTTCCATTCGCGATGTGCGATGCGCGATTGTTTTTCGGCCGTGATCATCGAATAAGTACTAACTCCTGCTTGTAGGAAAGAGATCCATCCATCGCAGCACATTGTTGGACGGAGGTGTGATCATCGGAGTGAAACGATCTTGCCTAGCGGAACGAAAGAAGCCACTCATGTCTCTAAGGGATCTATCTAGCGTAATGAGTGGGATGTTGGTGTACCGTGATGTAACCAACGTGAAAAGATTAAGTTCTAGGGGAAAGCAGTTGGGAGTTGGAGCGCTTGGCATTGGAATCGGTTAAAGTGCCCATATATGACTTCAATCGATTGGATTGGATTCGCTGTAGAGAAAGTAGATTCTAAAAAATAACCTAAAGAATTACCTCAAGAGCACCGTAGACGATTGTGAATAGTGTCTGACTCCTTGGTGTTTTCGCTGAATTGGCTTAAGGATAGGCTAAAGTTAATTCGGGCCAAAAAAGGGTGATTTTTCAAGGTTTTTTATGTCCATAAACCGCCTTTCCGCCTTTGTCATATTAAACTACAACTTTTTACGAAACTTTGTTATTACTTTGTTAAATAAGTTTAATAGTCTTGGCTACTGGTAAAATAGTGTGCTAATAAGATGTTCCAAATTTCTAAAGGTTCGGTCCAGTAGATTATTGAAAAACCGCTCCAAAGAACAAGATGCATTAAACCATGTATAGAACACAGTTTTTCAAAAATCAATACCTTTGTTAGTTTTGCTCCGATTGTTCGAAAAAAAATATACAATACTTTGGAAAAGATTAGCATTCATAAAACAAAGTCACTAAGAAAATGAAATACCTTGGCCTTCTTAATCACGATCGAGCAAGACGAACCATGGATTCGCGATCTCGGCGGCAGCAGTACAACATTGCCTCTCCGAAGAGCTACCATCCCGTACCTTTCGTAATAAATTTATGATTGTATCTACATTACCCCGCGGCCGTGCGCGACTGAATTCGCGTTTTCGTCGTCGTGATCGTTATGAGCAGTATGTGGAACCGTTAGTTCTTATTAGTCTGTCTTGCGAAGCGAATCAAACTCGCAAAGGCGCGTCTTGCCCGCTTGATGTTCTCGGTGCTCACCTCCTTCTCTTCTCTGGTGTTCAGCAAGGCGGAACTTGGTTCTGGATTCTGCACCGATGATGCTATTTTTTGCTGTTTGCCGATCGTCTTCGAAGTGTTGGAAGCGCGTTAAGACTGGCAGGTGTGATGCTTTTGCGTCAGCTGGCTTCTATACGCTGGAAGCTAGGGCACGAATGGTTTGGTACGAAAGACGACATGTCTGCGGCCACCGGATTGGCGTTTGACTTCATTCAGATTGTGTCGCTTTGGTTCAAGTGCCATCTTTTAATGAGAGACGAGTAATGAGCAGATATAAGCCGTCTCCGTCGTCCATTAGTAGTCTGAGGACGCGTAAAACGGAACCAATCCCTTTGGTCTCTTTGGCGGAATGCTTGGTTAATAATATCTCTTCACCCCATAACGGTAGCAGCCGCGGTCGGAACGGAATCGTTCTCCTTTCTTTCCATTCCATTCGCGATCGCCTCCAAGACATATTTGCTCCATTAACATTAACCTTCCGTGAGCCATCGTGTGGTTTTTAGTGCGGTTTTGCTTTGAAGGTGTTGCGGCTAGCTACTCCAAGCGGCCACTGCCTCCGAGTAGCTCCGGTTCACTCAACCATGCCTTAGGCCGCATTTCCTTGCAGAGATCAATGACACCACATTGTTTGTTTTGGCAATGGTTTGGCGGTGGTGGCAATAGTGCTTCACACCAACCAGCCAGCCAGCCGGCCGCCCATTACGGCATATCATGAGAGGTTTTTCTTTAAATATTTCCATCGTTCTGAATCGTTCATCTTGCGTTGTTGACAAAATTAGAAACTTTCTGAGAGAGGAAAGCCGTCGCACCTTCTTCAGCGTGTCTTTGCGTGTGAGTAACGCAGAATGACGCGATCATCTTACTCGCATGTCTAGTCACCGTGTCCACGACACTCGCATCTCTCGCTTGAAGCATGAATCACGGTCTCGCATGACGCGAAAGACATTTTATTCGTTGATGACCAACGGCATCTTTCGCTATGGCATCAATTTGTTTGGGTAATTATCGAGCATATTTTGATACGCATCAACCAATTTCATCTCTTTCGTTGATCGTAAAGACGCAGCGCGGCGCCGCGAGCCCGCGTCGCGGCGGTCACATCCACCGCTCTCCAGTGTTACAGTTACGCGATCATCATTCGTTACATGTGATGGTTTTGGTTTTTCTGATTTATTGCCATTGTGCGAGAGTCGCTAGGAAGAAAGCAAATAACCAACAAAGTACGGTAAAGTTTTAGCACCATGTCATTCGTCTGGCTGGCAGCAACAGCAAACGGAATAATAAACCTGACAAATCCGCGAATCTTCCTCTAATTGAGGCTTTCGGTGTCGCGTACGTTCGCAGGGAACGCATTGGAAGCGATGCTGTGGTGGGCTCTTGTTTCTGGATCGTTAACCATTTCTTCTATTATCGTAATTAAAACGGCGACGAGCGTGAACGATTGAAATCAACTTGACATGCTCATCAATTGGCAGGTGGTGTTGGCGAGTGTGTCGAAAGTGATTAGCATACTTAATCGGTTGCTCTTTGTGTTTCACGATGGCAATCTGCTGAAGAGAGCTTTTAAGCTAGAAACGAAAGATAATATCCATTTATTGTGAACATACTGCAACGACTTCTCGACTAGAGTAAATGATATATCGAAGTAATAAGAAGCCATAATGTCTGATATCATTAAGGTTCAATTGGATTGAAGTTATTTATCAATCATTGCATTGTCGCTGTAAAACTACTGTCGAATAACAAGCAAAACGTTTTCATGCGCTACGGTTCGCAAGGGTTTTTTTTACCGAAAAGGTAAACTAAATACTTTACGAACGATTGCTTAATATCAAACAATTGCGAGTTAGTAACTGCACATGACTGGCACTAAAACCGTTATGCGATCGTTGCAACCATTCCGAGGAGCCATAGTTCGTTTTAAACGTTTATCGCCGTCAGTTTGTGTTTCTTTTACAATGTCTACCCTTAAGTTTCGGGTATCAATGGTTACATTTCTTGGTCTGTTGCGTTTAATGTCCTGCAATATTGTGCACATTTCTATCTGGTGCACTCTTTGTTTGTATAGCACAAGATCCATTCCTTTGGAAATACTAGGCTTGATTAATAACTTGAGTATAATCGTACACTCGAGTCTGCTAAATGGAAAATTTACTCCAGTAGTTCACTTCAAAGTTTCGTTATTCTGTTATTGTTAGTTTATCCTGATTGTTACGATTGTCAAAAAAAAGTGTGCCGGTAAGGTATCATAAATTTTCGTACAGCGATAAAGTGTAGTCGGAAAGTTAGATAATGTTTTTTTTTTAATTTAACCACTAAAGGTACTGAAGCATTTGACAAAACAATTGGGAAAACTCATGTCGCCTTTCTTCCCCTTTGTCCAAAGCAGGCGCATTGCGCTTCCGGTTTCTTTTTTTCGCTAACGTGCCACAAGAGGACATTGCCACGAGTTGTTACGTGGCCCATTCCGCTGCATTGGCTGAGTGTAGAAGGGAACGGGATACGGGACACGGTGGAGCTGATGATAGTTGCTAAATTACTTCATTACACATTCATCGGCACATACCTAGGGGGCTAGCTGATGTGTGCGCAGCATATCAGCGAGCATACTGGACTGTTTTAAGCAGCCATTGCTGTGTGTGTGGATTTTGCATCCGTTGTCCGGCGGTGATCGTGATGATTTCGGTAATTACCGCACACCGCATGGCCAAGTGCCGTCATGAAGCCATTACCGTGACGCAAGTGACGATGACGTCCCGTACTGATCATGATGGGGCGAGCATAGAGCAAATAGAGGTGTTAGTCTATCAAACTCGTTTATACTGTTTCCTCTATCATCGTTAGCTGCCAAGAGGAAGTACTTGTGTCATTAAGAGTAAGCAAACATAATTACACTCTGCTAGAGATTTATGATCTTCGGTAAAGTGCTTTTATGGATTCGATATGCATACAACATAGATTCTCGTTTTAATACGAACGCTTCTAAAATAATATTCGCATATGCTAAGCGCAGTACATACGCGCAGTGGTGACATGAAAGGACGGCATCCACGTTCATACAATCCATGGATTTCTGAATGTTGTGTACAGAGCTGCTAGAGAGTGGAGCGGATCTCAGCAATAAGAAAGCTGGAAAATAATATTTGCCCTAATTATAGAACTCAAAACTCCTGTTTATGAACCCGTATACACTGCGGCTGCAACTTCAGATTTGAGTTCGAATTGATGTTATCGATAGTGGTGCGGCGTGTGGGTGTGTGAAAAGCTCCGTGCATGATGGAATGCATGATCGTGGATGCCCACCCTTAAGGTATGCACACGTAATCAACTCTGATTACCATTCAGCAAGGGACGCGGAAGAAATTTCTTGGTAAACGATAAAAGACAGCATCATGTGATCGCGCAAGTGGATAGTCGCCGTATCGACGATCGATTGTACATCGACTGTCGACGATCGACTGTACATTAATACGCCGTACCTTTCTACGAATCACTGCTAGAAAGATGGACATAGATAGTGTTCCAGACAACGGAATCGTGTTTAGCATATTCATCGCTATCATTTCGATGAGCTATGACTAAGGTCGACGAGTCATGCGTGGTGGAATGGTGTTCGTAGTGCATGATTTCATCGAACGTCGTCGATACTAAATCCGACAGTTTAAAATGATTTGCATGGCAGTTTGTGGTGGACCCGCCTAGCCAGGCTTATTGCATTGCAGAGGTTGAAAGGTTTTGGGGTTACCAGCAGCAGCAGCCGCAGCAGTAGCATGCGTGTGTGGTTTGTGAGCTTGTGTTCCCCCCCAGGCACGGGCAGGTAGAGGTCATGACCCACATAACGCATGGCGAAGGAACACAATTGATGATTTTTATGCTCATGATGGTGGTGGTGGTGGTGTTGATGGTGTAGTGAGGAGAGGGTCTGACGATCATTGTGTGAATATAAATTTCACCTTCAAGTGTCACCAGGTTTGCAGCAGATTGTTGTGCTGTTTTAACGGCCGTGGCCCACACGGCGTCTGATGCGCTCGCGATTTAACCAGGAGAAAGAGAAAATAGAAAACCACCCTCTCCGGGGTGGTGTCATCCGTTGTTCGCGTAGCAAAAAGGGAACATCGACAGTTAGTACAGCTTTACACCTTCTCCTCGTCCTCCTTTTGGCATTAATTGCATCTTTGTTTCAAATATGGCCGTGCCCGTGTTGATGAGAGGCACAGGAGAAGAATGTTTCCCGTTTGATTCGCTGCTTAATTATGTTAAGTTGTTCTCCTCCTGGCTGACGAGCGGTGTGGTACCGTGTCGAAGAAGCACCAATTGGGCGTGATTGGATTCAATTCGATCTCGCGGCTCGCCGATGTAGTTAAATTAAACAAACAGCAGCTCGTCTGGAGTTGCTATAATGCCCCCAACGCAGCTGCGGGGCTACTTCTCAACTACTTAACGAGGGCGTTTGTTTACAAGCCCGATTGTACGTTTGCCATTGTTGGTGTATACCCGTCATTTACGCCAGCACAATCACTGCAAGTTGCAGCCGCCCCCGGTGTGTATCTCTCGATGGCGATGGCACTCCATCAAGCTGCAGCTCATTAGCATCCAGCGTGTAGTAGCGTCGTGGTGTGGCGTTGAGTTACATGTCCATGTCGAATGGTCACTCCATTTTCTGTGCTGTGCTCTAATCTCATGTGCTCTAGTCTGGTTTGGCCATTACGACAGACCGACCGACAAAAGGGGTATCCTTAAAAGGTAAAGTGTCGAATTGGGAAACGCCACAAGCGTGTGAAGTCACTTGCTGCGAGAGGGTAGCAACTGTAGGCGTTCGTTGGACGCTCGTTTTTGTCGGATAGTTTGTGGTTTGCGGCAATCAAATGGGGAACCGAAACTCGGGAACATTATCGATCACAATCTTCCAAACTTCTCCCGGTAGTGCAACGAAGGAGAGAAGCATTTACTAGGTTCGGGATTTCGGTTGATTGTCAGTGGCTGATGAGAGACACAATTTTGGTCCGAGGGTTTTAATTTGTTGGCGTTAGGGTGTTTCCTTTATTGCTTTATAATTGTTTTAGGCCGCCATTCGCCTTATTACCGTCGGTTTTTCAGAATTATGCCGATCGTAAAATGACTTTTTACGATCAAACGAGGGGTCGCACCAAGGGACGGTTAAGGCTGCCGAGATAAGGCATTTGAGATGCGCTGATTAGTTTAATCTGGAGGACTTGCACGAAATCTAGTTTTGGAGAAATTAATTTTAAAAGAAACTGTTTGAGGCTATATGAACTACATGAGTCACGCATATTGACAGTTCTGTACAATGAATTTCCAACCTGAAGCTGCAATAAGACCATCTTGGATCTGTGAAATAAAGTTTCTTCCGTGTTCGATGCGATAGAAACTTTTTTTCAATCTCTCCTTGACCATTCTTAATGGAAAGTTGCCATCGCAGCCTTCATACAGAGTGGCTTACTACAGTTAGATACCGCATGGGCATTGGGGCTTACTTGTATTTTCGCATGGATACTCGATTTGAACATCACACGCGCATCATGTTCCCACGTGTTACATTGGCGTTCCATATTAAATGCTTTCACCCTCGGCTGTAGCTCGATCCCGCATCACGATCGTCGATCTATCGCACAGTTACAGTTGAAATGAATTTTCTTCTTTCTCTCTCTCTTTCTCATTTAAATAAAGTGAAAATACTTTACTGGTATGCTATTGGGTGGTAACAATGGGAAAAACTCTGAGCCTCCACTCTCTGTCCCCCCGGTGGCTGGAATGATGAGACGGCATTAGACCGAAGGGGAAGGGGAAACCGGGGGGGCCTCAATCAGCTTCCGCACGCGCTTTCATTCGGTGTTAATCCAATTTTTTCGTACACTAATCGAAATGACTGCACCAAACAACCGATTGTTGGACGCTTTCGCGAATGTTGGGCGATCACGGTGGGACTTGGTGGCACCACCACCCTACGTCTGCCAACCTGCCGCCTGGTGAGCATATTTTTCCAGCATTAATTGTTGTAGCATTCGAAAAGGAAAAAAACAATCCATTTGCCATGATACTGTTGCTGCTGCTGCTGCTGCTGGTAGGTGTGAACAGAGTCACAGCGAGAGGTGTCGATTGGTGTTGTTTGCGATGCGTTGCGACGGTTGGACGGAGTCAAGATTGGTTGATTGGTTGGGAAACCAGAACATGAACGTTGGACGTTTTCTTCGCGCGTGTATATTGTGGCGTAAAAAGGGAACTGAGTTTTACTTTTTGGGGTGAGCAATGGGAGAAAACTTTCGCCGTTTGGTGTGTGGTGGACGTGAAACAACGGCATCGTTGGCGGATATCGTTTGATCTCAATACCGCCGAACCGGTGGTACGGTAGCACGATATACTCAATTGGAAATCTTGATTTTCCGTTGAACAAGCTTCGGGCATGTTACGCGGAACTCGCGGAACATGTAGTTTTACTTTTACTTTTTGTAGATTCGATTTGAACAGCGTCTCACTAAAGTTCAGTCGATTTGGGCTGGACCTTTGTATTGTCGTGCTCAGTACAAGTGAGCTTGAAACAGGAAAACGGAAAACTGGGCGTCATTTTGTGGGAGAGTGTCTCTGAGAGCAGAAGATTAAATCCAAGCGAAATGAAATTATCACTTCAAGTATTCAGTAGGATTAAATTGTTTTATCCAAATATGAAGCAACTAGTTAAAAACCAGAAACAAATGTTCTATTGATAGAGAACATACTGGAAAATACATTTCGCAATGTAGAAATCGCACTAATAACTTGTTAAATGTCATCGTAACTGACTACAATACGGAACATTTCTTCTTCAAAGTAAAAAGAAGTAAAAATGAGTTAAGATGTTTCAAGAGAAAAGAGGTACTTTAATGTAGTAGAATCTGATATGCTGGAAGGACTGTTGGGATAGTCTATATGTGTATTTATTGTTTATGTTTATTCTTGCAAAATACTCAAGGACCTTTTCTGAATGGTTATTGGAAGCCCTTTTGGCTAAAGCACCCAGGATGTCTAAATTCTGAAATACGTCTTTGTAACTGTACAGCCTTGAAGCTTAGATCTTGAAGTCGATGATTTTTACTATTCTAGAATATCCTATATTAGAAAATAATTCCTGGAGTAATTATGAAGACGAACTTCAGAGTTGATATTCGTTGAGATTCCCGTGGATATTCCTGATTGTAAAAATAGAGAAGATTGTCCTATACTCACCTGCGAGCAACATTCGCCAGACAGATACCTCTTGAAATAGCATAAAAATAGGGCGGAAACCTACATTCCACTGTGTGTGGCTCTGGGACACTGCGCAACACTCATCCGGTTCATCCGAAATCCGGTCGGATCGGATCTCTTTTTTTTTTAGGAAATGATTGCCCACCAATTCCATTTTCACGCTCATTTTCGGGCGGTCCAAGCCGTGCTGAATGACGTCTTCTCCCGAGACACAACGGATTAATGAGTCGTCTGCGTCATCGTCTTGAGGTGGTCCACCAAGGGGCTACCACCGCTCCACTGGTCTCGCTGGTTACGGAGCAGATTTGCGCTATCCGCTTGATTGGCCACAATAATTGGGGTTGATTCCGCCGTCCGCGTACTCTGAACTGTGTGGTCGGACTGATTGGGCCCTCCCCTCTTTAGGAAGAGCATTGTTTGGTGCATTTAATCGAGCATGGAAACAATGGGAAATGTTCAACAGCAGCAGCATAGCAGCACAGCTCATAAAACCATTAGAGAATCGGGAGGGTATTATTGGATTTCATATTTCTATTAGCCTGTAATCTTGTCGTTGATGTAAACACCAACGACGGTCCAACCGGTAATTTGAACACGATCTAGGTTAATTGATGTGCGAAAAGAAAACTTTTCGGTAGTTTTTGCATGGAAAGCTCGTTGAGATGAGAAAAGGTTTTGCTTCCCAAAAAGACACAAGATACATTTTTTGTAAAAACTTTTCCCCTTCAAGAGCTGTACCGATGACGTTGCACTGGACAGTTAGTAATGTGGCGGGTATCGACGATTGGTCAATTGGCCCTTATTCGTGTGCATTCAAATGGCACAATGCTGTTCGAAAGGAGGATTTGCTGATAAAAGTAGAAAGCAAAATTTTCAATTCGTGTGCCAGGTGCGCTATCAAACCCGAATCGAATGGAGACGCCATGTCGGTGCACATGTTACGAAGCCGGTAGCACCAAGTAACTGGTCTATTGTTGCCCAATATTGAGCCACGGATTGCACCAGAGCAACCCCCCATTTCCTGTTTCGTGAATTGCCATTGGCTGGCAGTCGACTTCCTCGATCATCCGCCACCACGATCGCCTGGAGAAGCCATCGTCGTCATAACATTCGGCAGTAGTGCTTGGCTTGGTCGTAACCATTGAAAACACAAAACTCTAGATACTGTGCTGACGATGCTGCTTGCTGCCGTCAGCATAATTGCTTTCATTTTATTGTCGCGATTAGTGGGTCGCGACCTACGTGCTCTGCACCGCCGTACACTACTCCACAAGGCGGCATTAGCAGAGAGTAAATTATGTGCCAGTTCATGGACTCTCTCGTTGTCGTCTCGTGAACGGCGGAAGCGCATAGCAGCTCGTACTAATTCCTCTTTCGCGGGTATCTAATTGTGACTTTCTTCTATTGGTTCACGGCGCGGGGTCGTCGTCGTGTAAGTCGTGCTTGATTGAAGTAGAGCGAAAAGTGGCCTATTCCATTTTGCACTAATTCAATTTCCGTCAGCTGGGAAGTAGCGGCAACTGAAGCTTGCGCACCACCGCCATTCGACTGTTTCTGGTTCGTTGTGTAGACTTTCTCACCGAGTGATATCAGTTGAATGGATGGTTAGAACTTGAAAGTCGAGATGTTTGTTTAATGTCTGAGCTCTGGCGTCTAGCAGCGTGTAATAAATCTGAATTCGTGAGAACATAAGGAGTGTATCTACTTTGTATGCTTTGCGGCTCAAGATTGATAGACTGAGATACAGTCGATCAATTAGCTGCTGTAACAAATTGCACAATTAGTGTCATGTAGAAGCCGCAACCGGCCGCCACCGTTGTGACGAGGAGCTAGTCAGCGTCACATCATCCATCGTGGTCACGCCGATGGTTTAACTTGCGCCCGTTCCTAGAAAAGGGCATCATATGGTACCCACACGACGACGACGAGACTCATGGGTGACTCCTTAAGATGACGCGGACGGACTGTTAGCGAGAGTCTCGTGCGGCGAAGATTCATGATGCAACTGCACGTGAGAGAAGAGGCTTGTGGCTGAGTTGAGGTTCGCCTTCGCCTAGCTTCTTCCCCTTACACGGACGTGCCACAAAGATGCATGATTGCATAAATTGTCGCGTGCCATGCACCAAACCGACCGTGGATCATCGTGCTCGCTGGATGCTACGGTGTGAAGTTTGTTGTAGTGTTGCGTTTCGTAAAAACTTGTCCGCTGTTTAGGTAAATAATCCGAAAGATGCACTTCGAATGGGGAGACATTGGTAAGCATCTCTTGGGTTCACTGGATACATGTATGCGTGGACAGACATCACGTGTTCAAACAGTGGCTACGGCGTTTGGGGGACTCGGATGTTTGGTGAGTTGAAAGTTCTGCAAACAAATGTATGTTTGACGAACAAACCATTACACTTTCGACGGGATAGTTTCTCGAAATATTGCTTCCGAAGTACGCTTAACGTTTTTGGGGGATCGTTTGTTTGTTGGAATGTTTTACACTCGGAGTACTATTGGGTAGAAGTGGTGGTAGAAGGGGTATTTGATGTGGTTGAAGTTATTGATCAACTTATGCTTACATTTTCACAGTTGACCTTATTATGTACTTGTAGGCGCTCTTCGTGAACGCTTCAACATGTATAAGAAGTGACTCTTTGGCTTAGAATAGATATTGTGCAAGAGCCTAACGCTTAACTTGACTTACTTTCTTGACTACAATTTGATACAATTCTTCGACATTTACAATATAGATTTTTCTTCAATATTCATGGCTTTATTTCAACCGAAGTAAAAGTATTCTCGCTAGTCTATCGATAGCCACTACTTTTTGCCATGTTTATGGCAATTTATGAATTCCGTTTCAGAGAAAAATATTATCTTCTTAATAAATATTTGGAGCCTTTGCATTATTTCAACCAGATATTCATTTTATGATAATTCCATAGGAAGTGATTCAATGTACAGTGAAAACATTTACCATCATACCAACATCTATGGTACCGGTTTTGCATCATATGATCGAACATTCTAATGTCTGTAGTCTGATTCTGGACGTTTTCTAACTAAAACTTACTCGAAACGAATGAATTTACATTATTCGTATACAGCTTCATCATTTTCTATTAGTCCAAATTGCACTTATTTAAACCTTTTATCGCGCGAGTTCGTCATAAATCCATTTCTCATTTGTTGTATCAATTCGATATAGAATCCCTTGCTTTTGTGCCTTTCGCGCATTAATTTGCGAGTGATTGTACTTCTTTCAATGTCTCCAATGCTTGTGGACGCCGATATCACATTTATTGTTGTCATTGCCATTGATTTGTGCCATTTGTAAATTTTGGTTTATTCAACTTTTGAAGATTCTGCGTATTATTGTTCGATTGCTGCCAATTCTTCATCAGCAACAAAGTGATAACCAATTCCGTCACTTCCATGTACATACGACGCTCTTTTGTTCGTGATAACGCAATTATTAGGATCTCTTCGCAAATAAAATTGTTCAAGGTTGGAATGCCACGCTTTGTTTGCAATAAGAATTTGGGTGATTTATATATGCTGATTTCAAAAAGGCTAGAGGCTTGCTAGAAACAGCACGACGTGTAAAACTGAACAAAATAATTCTCAGACGAATGAAAACTTCGTCACCATTCAACCTTATCACACTGGCTTAATTTACTCTGTTCCAAGTCTCAAATGTTTCCCAAACATTAGCGACCAAAGGCTGTCGCTTTCGTGTGTGAGACAGTCCATCTCTTTTCCCGTTAGAGTTTGGACTCGCATCTCACGATGGGCAGGAAGTTGGGAGCTTTTCCTACTGCTGCGTGCACTAGAATAGCTCCTGGAACACGGATGGTGGAACAGCGTTTCATGAGTTTCGTCGTTGATGGGAACCACAGTGAGTGAAAGGAGAATAGTTAATCCATTGTGACGCTAAATAGACCAAACCAGCGGTTTGTGATGGCAATAGAGTTTTCTTGGTCAAAAGTTTTGCTGGGAGATTTAATAGTAACAGCTTGCCAGTCACCTGCCACCAGTGGAAGATCGATATCTTGAAAAAAAAAAAAACTGGAGTAAAATGATATCTGAAATTGAAATCAAAAACCGGGAAATCATGCAATCAAACTTTTGGGGAATATAATTTTTTTTGCTAAGAAATTTGACTTTTAAAGTTCAGCGCAATGCCTTCCAGACATATTTTGCAATACGCAACTGTATGCTTTTACTATCGACTTTTCAGTGGATGTTTCGTAGTGTTTTACAGTCAGGCGAACCGCTCCCCTTTTTGAATGGCTTCTGGACTGCGTTCTATTTGTCGGCTCATTACCAGAAGACAAGGTGTAGTTTAATTTGATTAACGAGAACTTGACCAACCTGTTCCTGCTGGAAAGCGTTACAAAATCCAATTTTCGACGACGACGACGACCACCATAACGACGATGACGACGCGGACGACAACAACAACAACAACAACGATTGTCTGTTTGCTTGCTCTCAGGGAAACTCACCTTCCCCCCGGTGAACGCTTTCACCATTTTTATGTTGCCGTATTTTCCTTCTATTTTGACATTTGGTTTTTCCACTTTGAAGTCGTTGAACCTACCTAGCCCGGGCTCCGTTGGCGGCTACACAGGCGGGACAGCTGGCAGTGCCAGCGCTTAGTGCGCGTGACAGCAAAGAGACGCGCAGTGTTCGTGTCAACTTTCGCCGGAAGTGCGACCGCCAAATGCCACAGCATGAATGCATGCTCTCCGTGTACACTATCCGTTCGTTCGTGCAAATGTACGACAGCACAGGTGTAAGGTGACGTACCGGCTGACGATCGCGACGAGTTGGCTAAGGCTGGCGATCGTTATGTGATTGGAACTTATGCTCAATGCTGTGTGCATAAAACACAATCGGTTAGATCGATTGAAATGGATTAATGGATGATAGTGTAACACGTGTGACCGCTTGAGTTAATGCATCCAAATGGAAGCCATTCGTAACAGCAACCACCGACATGAGTTGTACGATCATCTCCACTTCACCGATGTGCCAAATCTGCCTTCAATATCCGCATGCAACAGTGTTGCAGATCTTCTTGTTTTTGCAAATCGCTGGCTTCTTCCTGGGTTGGGGCAATGAGAAAGTGGAACGATCATTTCGGACAGCAAGTGAAGGAGGGCTCGCTCATCGCTGGCAGATTAGATCGAACGGTGGTATCGGCTTTCGAGATCTTCCGGTGCCTATCATATCATCGATCCATTCGTGTCTTCCCTTCTGCACGGGGCCACATGCTTGCGTTTTGAGCGGTTTGAGCTGCGTGTGAAACAGCGAAAATTGCAAACACTGTTGTTGCCCCTCTTTTTTTTTTGCGAACCGGAAGAAACAACTTCACGCGATCGGTGGACTCCTCCTCCTTCCTTCCTTTCTTTCTCCATTCCCAGCGGAGTATTAGATGGTTGGAATCTGAAGATCAAGAGAAGCATATTTTCGACACGTCGTAAATCTTCCGTGTATTTTTCTTGTTTCATCTGTTAGACACGGAAGAAGCACGAGTTTGTCGTAGCTTAAAGAGGGGAGCTCTGTTGTGAGGGTGCGCTTCTGTTGTGCCCGCTACTAGCAAGACATAAGTCAGGAGTAGTGGCTTAAGGAGAGCATGTGTTAGATTAGATGCCTCCGCTGTCTACTACTCCTGACACGTCTGCCTCATCTAGATTAAAGCGCTGCGGAGCGTGTTTATGAGATCTCTCTGATTTCTGTTTCCATAAATCCATTTGCTACTGCTGCTGCTGTCTGGCAGACTCCTTGAACGACGAGGTAGTGAGTGAAAACAAAAGACTTATGATAGCGCGTCAGACGCGATGGCATTATGACACTTATATTAGACAAAAATGTCAAGCGTTTCGAGTAGGGGGCAGAAAGAACCCACTTTAGTGGGGAAGAATTTATGGACATGCATGGAACAGACGGGCACAGAAATAGAATAACATCAGCAAAACATCAGCTTTCGATTGTGGCCCAACTACGTAACGTTCTTCATCGTTTCTTGTCTAGAAGTGGATTTCGGTGGAGAAACAGTGCAAAGAATATGGTTTTCTTTAACACGATGCTACAACCCTTGACTCTCTCTTTCGGTCTTGCCACTAATTTGGCCCTCGTAATGCTAGCACTGGGATGATCAATTTAGATGATGGACAGCAGCGACTCTTAAGGGTGTTGCTGTTGAAATCTATGTCAACAGTGTTCGGCTTTCTATCTATCGAACTTCCACGTCGAAGCCATGCGAGGTTCCGGGGGTGAACGCAATTATTTCAATTTTTGGAACTTGGACAATCATGTGTACCCGTAGCTGGTGGAGGAGAAGCAGGTTCAAGAGGGGCTAATGATGATTGGCATCACACTTTTATATTAATTTATTATAAATTACGAAGCAAGAAAGAAATGTGTGCCGACACTGAAGACGAGTCTGCCGAGATGTGATTATTGAGATGGATGCGCGCGGGGGTTCGTTGAGAGCATCTTCAAGGATCATACTGCTCTGTTGAGGTGGTGGAGCTTATTGGACGATCGGCGTGCTGCATAACGACGCGGCACCGTGGCCGATGGAACATTTTAAATGATTTCTTCCTTACACCTCAGGGGTAACATCATTTGCATATGTGTGTTTCATTCAATTTGGAATTGCAAATTATCACCACGGTAGTTGCCTAACGCTCCTCTCACGTCCTGCCTTCCATGCCTTTCGAATATGACGTCGTGCCTGGAGGTGCGTTTTCGGTTTGCTTCGCTCAGGTTACGGTATTTACGGTGCTCTGTGCTGTTCCACGCCTTTTTATGCGTGTGTGCACTAATTTCGTGGCTCATTTGGCCGGGTAGTAGAGGAAGAGAGGAGGAACACTCTCGTCTTATTTGCTCTCTCCTGCTACTATTGCAGCGCTCCTGGGTAACTTTTTAATTAGCATTTTCATCTACTTTCACTCACGCGCATCGTAACACGGACGCAGACGCGGACTGGTGTGCGGTGACTGATGGCCGATGCATTCGTGTACCAGAGGAAATGGACGAATTTCCCAATGGCTCTTGCGCTAGAGTAGCATTTCATATTGTGATCTGCATTCATAGGAATGATTCAATCTTGCTTAGCGAATGGAAGGTTATATAGCGGCACATTTCCGATTTAGATTACTTCCGGTGTGTTGTGGTCTCTTTTGTGGGTGCTTATTTGGACTCCCCATTGTAGATCGTGTTTCTTGTGTTGTGAATTTTGGATCCATGAGAGAGTAAGTGATGTAATCTTGTTAAGATCTGCTAACTAGGCACGCTAAGATGGAACCTTGTACTCTCATTTAGTACAACGGCAAAGGGCTTCGTGAAAGAGTTACAGCGAAAGGCGACTCCAAATTCTGATCAGAGGCCTTGTTTGTAAAACATCAAGATTGTGGTTCCGCGTGAAGAGATATGAAAGTGTTCCATGGATGATGTTTATTGGCCTTGTATCGATCTCGATGTCGATCTTGTTCCGAAATGATAGTCTGCGATCGATCGGTTTACTACTGTACATGCTGTAGATTGTTGTACGCTGCAAATGCTGCTCATTGTAGTAACCGATACTACTATTGCACACAACAAATTGCGCCATAGCACCATGCAAGGTTCCGGCTGGTACAATTGATGAACATAAATCGCTTCGCTATCAGCGATCATGTGTAGTGACTTTCTCCGTCATATAAGCCGTCTGTTGTCTGTTTTGGGTCGAGATTGCATTGTTGGAGCATGTCTTTATTTGGTTGACAAAATATGAAACATGTGAAAGTCACTTTCCTTAACGAAGGAGAAGCAATCTCCACCAAAACCGTGGGCGATCGAGCATAAGCGATCGATAAATTCACGTTGTACACCAGAAAATACTGTCCAGTAAAAGGACACAAATCCTTCGTCAGTTTGCTATCCAAACGCCTTAAAAAGACTTTTTGCTTGTTCACCGAAGCGAGGAAGTGGTTGTTCGCGTGGGCATTGGTTCCAACTAAGGTGCGAAGAACGGCTACCTCAAATTTATCTCTTTTTCGGGAGTTTTTTTCCCGTTTCGTTGTGTCTGTTACCTAATCCAATCTGCTATCGCTGGTGGCAGGACGCCAGTTTCGCCAGCAGACGAACCAATACCGGCAGACGGAATTTCGTGGTAGCTGGAATCGTGTGGGACGTTGGTACCCTATTAGTACCAACCGACATATTTCTTCACCATTGAACCGAACGAAGCGGTACTAGATTTATTCTTTCTCGACAATTTAAAATTACATTTCCTTTTTAAGCACTAGAAGAGGATCAACCGGCGTTGACCAATACTGATGCAATGGTCTTATGAGCTCATCGGTACAACTGAAGCGTCATGGTGACGTCATGGTCTGCGATTTGGCGTGATACGTTTCACCGAAAAGCAGGGATGTTGTCCGCGTAATTGGTAGATGAAATTTATTGCCTCGGGGACACTTCAATCTATGACCGTCGCCCATCATGTTTGGGTTCGTTCGGTGACTCACTTTGAACACTCCTGTAAGCGAAGGTTCTGTTGGGTTGGGCGGCGCATAGGGAGCTCCCTGGTTTCAACTAAATTTTCAATTACAGAGATTAATATTTCATTCATTGCGGCGTAGTTCTTTCGGTCTGACTCATCGGAAATGTAGTTTAAATATATTTGAACCTCTTTCTCAGATATTCTGTGTAACTGTTGCGTCTTGTCGCTGTCACTGTAATGCTATCTATAAACCCATTAAACTCAAAATGGAAACTCAGCATCGTAGTGTAGCTCCCTTTCGGAGCATCGAAAACGGTGTTCCTAACTGCACATCCATCCCTCGATTAATGACAAGATTTTTCAGGGGACAAACCATGATGCCGCAGGCTTTTAGTTTAATGGCCTTACCCGATCTCATCACTCCATCGTCGACGTGGTGGTGCTTGTCGCCGTCGTTGGCGTGCGCTAGAATCCTAGAGGTGAGCTCTGCGGTCCTCTGGGGTGCTGGTGGTGAAGTGTATTTTCGATTCCTTTTCGCTCCCCACCAAAAACGGTTCACGGTTTGTTGCAGTTCGACCGAGCCCGCGGTTTCACGCACGATGTGCATCGCGCTGCATTTGGGAGGAACGAAAATAGAATAATCTATTTTAGAATACCTTTCCGAGCGATGGGGAGGTCCACTTTTGGGGATGCCAGATTAGAGAGGGAAGGGTGGCAATGCGTGTGAGGTGGGATTTAGATGATCTCGCTCTGCCCGACTGTCTGATGGTTCTGACTGGCTTGAGACACGTTACAACACGGAGCTCATTTTGGGCGCCTTCTTCGCTTTTTGATGGAAAGCGCTTGATAGATAAACTGACTCGCTGAGTCTGCTGACCTAAGAGGTCCATTTCAATCCCATCTCAAGCTCTTGAAATTTGAATACTCGTCTAAGGGCGACATTATGCGATCGTTTAGTAATGTTGCATCGCTGGGTCGCAGTTCTTGAACCAGAACCGATCCGATTTCAAAGGTCTGCATCGAAATCTAAGTGAGCTGGGAGTTCTCCAACCAGAGCTCCAACCAAAGATCTGCATCTTCATGCTGATGCAAGCGTAGCCGCATACACTAGCATGCCCAGCGCATCGCATGGTCTCGTGTTCTATGTTGGCCCCCCTTCCCTTGGTGAGGAAATGGTTTCTAAAATAGAGACAACTCATCGTCAACTGCACTACACACACACGGTTCCACCGTTCCCCGTGGAACGCATTTTGCTTCCGTACCGCCGCTGTCATCCATCGTCGCATGCGACTCTGTGACTGTTCTCTTCGTATCATTAGACCACACCCCACCGGTGGTGACATTTTCCTGGTTTAAATATAATGAGTTTTCCACCGGCGGCGAGGAGATGAAGAGGCGGTGTGATGTTGGCCATTGACTGTGTTCTAGCTTCTTTCCATTCCGCGATTTGCTCATGTTAATATGATCACCGTTCACTCAATGCGTTCACTAATGCATGCGTTTGCTTCTTCTTTTCACAGATTACTTCGATGAAGGAAGTAGGTGCACTCGGTACCGGTGGCGCGTTGTAACGGAGAGTCGTCGAGTGCTGCCAACGAGACGAGCGATTTAATACTATAGCGTAGAAGAATGAGCGCTTCTCGAGTGCACTCGATGGACAGAATATCTCAATTGTGTGGCGACACAGAAAAGCGACCAGTGTCACAGTGCATTTTTAGCTAAATTCCGGGAGCATCACTAACTGTACGGATGTCACAAATGTCTAGCTGTGGTGTGTTCTACTCAGAACTCTAGCTTTTACTGAGAAGTTTTTTTTAATGGTGAACCTATTTCAACAGTTTTTCATTAACAAAACGAGCCTTTGTTGGCGAAACGAACTTGGCAGAAGAAACTATTTTGAAAGGAACAGAAAAAGGCTCTTCGCGTTGTCGTGTCGCGCTCGGTTGGTCAACACTGGATCACGTAGTAAACGAAGAGTGTTTGCTCTCTGTTGGAACCATTTAAATCTTTATCTCTAATGTCTGTTTGGTTCTGGTGTTTTTCTCTTTTAGATTTGAAGTTTAACTCGTTCTCGTGGAAAAAAGTGCTTTGTGTGTCCGGTGTATTCCTTGTTAGGAAGTCCAAGGGAGTTTCCTTGAAGTGCAACATCTCACAATCCACAGTTCGCACAGTGAATGCGTGAAGGAGGTGTGGCAGTGTTGGTGGAGTGGAAGTGGATCCGCCGGGGGATACAGTTTTATGCATCCTAATTACGAGCGTCCGGCTACTAGTGGTGGCCATACCAGCGTGGAGGACGGTGTAGCCACTTCCCACGGACATCCGCGATCGGTTCCGCTGGTGGTGGTGGTAGTGGTACGTTAAGAGACATTCACCAAATCCAACCAGCGACCAGTAGCAGCACGGGACAGTCCGTGAGCTGTTACCGTGAGAAAGAAGGCGTTCGGGGCGATCTACCCTTCTGTCCCCGCGGTTGGAATATGGATAGAAGTGTAGATTCCATCGGTAGTTGCTCGCTGGATGTAGACGCTGATTCGACTGATTTCTCTGGTAGGTGGTGCTTCGGTGTGTTGTTAATGATGTTAAGTGGATTTGACGCATAAAAATGATAAAAACCGAGCCAAAGATGGCGCACTTGGCTGTTGCGTATCGTGCGATAACGCTCGTAAGGTGAGCTCACGCCATTCAACGTCGTTCCGGGTGTTATCCATCAAAAGCACGCATGTGTTGTCACTACGGCCACTGCGGATGGTGGGCGTATATTGTCACATTTGCCACGCCAAACCGGAAACACAACACAGAAACGTCTACAGTGGTGGGCCCCCGTCGTCTCGCGCAACGTTAGCTCGATAAGGAAGCTCGGGCGCGATTCATTTTTGGATGTCTCCCTGGAAAGCCGTCCCAGCAGCGATCGTTTACGCGATGGCCAAGCACCAGAGGGAGACCGGTGACATTGAAAAAAATCGTCCAACTCGAAAGGAATGTTGGTGAATCGGAAAGACGCCGCACCGGAATGGCTATGGTTTGAACGGACCAAACAAATCGTAAAAATGGGGAACCGGTGCCTCAAAAATGGTGCCAAAATATAACACGAGCACACGTACGAGGTTTGAGCAATGCCGTAAATCTCACTTGCCGTGGCTTAATTCGTCTTGAAACCTTTCGGGAACGGAAGACGCCTAATGGAAGGCGGCACAAAAGGCAGAAGAGAAGAATGGTAATGGTCGAGAAATGCGTTTGTCGCGTGCGGGCGTACGGACTGACGACCGGCAATGGCCGAGCGTGCGTGACTTTCTGGTTGAAGCCATCCTCCTTCCTTCTCCTCCTTCTCTGGTGGAAACAGGATTCTGCATGCCGCCGTCGCGCCGACTTCGGGCGGCAAATGGAAGGGGATGTTTAGTTACTCCGGTTAGTCTGGTTTGGTTGTCGCCGGCAGAGGCAGAAGAAATGCTAAATGTTGAATGGTTTTAAGACAGGCCAAGGTCAATGTCATGCTGTTGTGCTTTGGAATACTGGTCCTTGAACCAACCAACCACACTCGGAACCACGTGGGATTGCGCGCCCACCTTTGGGTGGTTTCAGTGAAATGGGATTGGAAGAGAAGGTACAATTGTCTCAGACCTGCTGCTTTTTGGCCGCCTCCGCGAGTGTGCGTTTTACTTTGAGGTAATTCGTGTGACATTGGCACTATTAGTTCCATGTTCATGGCTTATTGCAAACCTTCATGTGGACGTCAATGTTAAAGGCTTATGGGATGGTGTCAATACAGTGATCGACATTCCTGTACCCGCACCTAGAGTTTCTGAGAAGTAAAGCTCGTGGATGTCAACATGCAACTCTTTTCAAAAAGCTTCGTTTCAAGACCATTCAAGACACCATTCTTTTGCCCAAGTGGTTGGCTTGCATCTTAGATTGCATTCGTTTAGACATCTTCTAGGTATTTTTTTGCAGACTGGATTAGGTAAATGAACAGTAAGAGAACAATATTCATTTCAACGAATTCAAATGGTACTACGCTTCAATACTAAAAAAAATAAACAAACAGCAACATTAGCAAACAAAATACTATTAAACATGCGGATACGAAGTGGCTATACGAATATATCAGCTATACGTCAAACTAGCAGCTCCTTTAATATGTTTAACGGAAGACTAGTCTAATTCTACTTAAGCTGAATAAGCCACCTGGGGCTATTCGAACGTCTATCACTGTAGTATTGATTCTATTAAGCTGAACAGGGGCGAACCTCGCTATAGGTGGGTGTTTTGGGGCATCGAAAACAACTTCCAATTATTTCTTTCGTTGTGTTCTATCTTTAAGGCGATAGGGATCGGCATCACCTTGACATTTGTGGAAGGACGCGATTGTACATCAACGCTCATCTACTTCACACTACTAAAGTCTACCCAATCTGAGGGAATTCGTATTGAAATCAAATATTCAAACTATCGTGACGGTAGGCTAACCGGTCGTACTGCTGCTTATCGCGCACTAGGAACCTGTTCAGCACTACTGTCCGTCCGGTTGCTCGCGTTAATCGTTGGATATGGAAAATCAATGATGCCGATCCGACGAGATCGCGAGGTAGGCAGCTTCATCTTCTTCTTCTACTACCCGGTGCGGATCATTCGGCTTTGATGATCCATTTCTGGGTTTGCAAACGATAATTACGCCCCTGGTCTGACTGGTGGTTGCGAAACCAACGATCGACCACCAGCACACCGTGTACTTAACGCGTAATGTCTCTTTGATAGCATGGCTTGGCGGCGAGGTTGGTCGATGGCGAGCTTACTTCATTCTACGGCACGCAGAGCGTATAATCCGTTCCAGTGGATGGATAGTCGTTGGTCGTTTTCGCCGGCAAATGTTGTCTATTATCGATTAGGCAGTGGTTCAACTGGTTTATTGGATTTACTTGCGTTTACCCATCCATATAACCAGCCCGTGCTCTAGGGTTCTTAGAGACCCATGGTACAGAGAATACATTTGCAGTGGTGGGCACAGAAGGCATCCTACACTTCTAGCCCCGAAGGTCTCGGGTTGGTTTACAAAACGCCTTCGAACCTACCAATCAAGAGCCGCAAGGAAAAGGCTTTTTTTGGAAAGCTTTCACTTCATACAGCTAGAAGGGGCAAGCGCATTGTTGCGATTACCAAACCACCCGGCCCCAAAACACCTCCACACGATCGTGCACTGTCAGTGGTGGCCGCAGTGACGACGATCGTACAATTCCTAAAAAGACTGCGCGCGCGAAAGCATGCGTGAGTGTCACTATAGTGTCTAGCCAGGGTACGGCGGCGACGACGACGACGACGCCGGCTCGATTGGTTACGCGCGTTGGCGTAAGGAACCGAAGCTGCTGCTCCACCGCCGCCGACGCATAAGGCATGCTCTCTGCTCTCCATTCGGCCTGAGCCGAAGTGAAGCGCGTGCGTTGCATTCAAATGTGCCGCCGTGTGAGGGCTAGGAGAAGGGCGCTCGAGGAGTGCACTTCGGTTGCCTCTCCTACACGATACTGGGTTCACAGAGCCTCAACGAATTTGAGACAGCCAGCAGCCAGCCAGCCGGCACTTTCGGTTGCGTCATAGAAAAAGGCGAAATGAGTTCGATGTTTCGAACGAAGGTGGTTCAGAGTCGTGGGCTGCTGTCGTAAGGCGAGAACTAACCAAAGCACGGGAGAGACAGAGCGAAAGAGCGAGAGTGTGCGTGGTAGTCGCGACAATTACTACACGCGAACCTTCGGGTGGTCGTCTTCGAGGGGATCCTGTGCCGTGCGTCTGAATGGTTGTTGTTGGGCCCCCCTTTTCCAGTGTACGTTCGGCTGTCGGTTCGAGCGGTTATAGCGGGCTTAAGAAGTGAGAAGTCTGTGAATCGCGCCGTGAGTCACCGCTTGTAGTGCTGGAGCTTATCAGCTAGAACAGTGACGGAAGTGTTGGCTGCTCACTTAAGGGAACAGATACGAATAATACGGCTGAGCATTTAGTGTTATTCTGTGTCTCCATTACTATTGGTCTTACTCGAATGATAAGCAAATCGTATAACCGAGGGAATCCCAAAGAAGCTGTACGTGCCACAACACAAGGAGAAGTGTCCATCGTTGACGCATCGGGGTGGTACGCCCGTCCAGAAAACCAGTTTCCGCGCCAAAGTGCGTTGTGCGTTGTTGTCGCGCATACTTAGATGGTGACGCAACGTTGTGCAAAGCGGCCGCTCTCAAGTGTGTGACGCAGCTTTCCGATCGGGAATTGTTTTGATTGGAGTGATTGGACTTCCGGAAGGTGACCATAAGTCCTTGTCCTTGCGTGTAAGTTCTCACATACTGGTGCCTAGTGGTTATACAAAATATCTTGCAGAGAGTGTAGAAGTGAAGCATGGTGTTGCGCTGGTCACTGATGGCTATTTGTAGCTAAACTTCCGTTTTAAAGTTGCGAAACCCGCAGGGGCGCCAGCTGTTCCAGATCCAGTGCAACAGCAGCTGCAGCACCTCGCTCTGTTTTGTGCCGCAGGCAATTCGTGTCGTAAAATACTTCCTCGATCGACGTAAAATGCGATCGATCGACCGATACATTTGATGGTCTTTCTAACGTGCTCCATTGGTTGCTAACAGTGGCTGCTGCTGCTGCTTAGGACCGGGAGCGTACTTCGTGAGGATTGACTACATTTGGCAGGTTCTTACGGCTCTCTGCTATTAAAATCACTGACAGCTGCTTGTGTTGAGAAGCACAGATACCAAGTGTTTTCCTTGTCCTTGTTGGTTGCCGTACGCAATTCAGTTCAGTTCACCCACGTGGTTCAATCGGTAACTGGAATGTGGGTGTTGTGTACTGTGTGTGGCGCCGATTCATTGGCTGCAATTGATGCAAATGGAGACGATAAAGTTGCGATCGGCGAATGCAAAAGTGGGGGCAATTTAAGATCTCACTCATTCGTGGTAGTGTTTTAGTAGAGATGTAACTTGTTGTAACAACAAGGGAGCGAGATGGTTTCAGTAACAAACTGAGTATGGTTTTAAGAGAAGTTGCCGCTTCTGGTTGGGAGTAATAAAGTCATTAAATAGGTCGGCTTTAATGTAGGGCATTGCAGCAGCTTTCGTGTGATCAACAATAAGCGTTCGATGCGTTGTGCGGTGCATGGCATCGTGTCGTTTGTATGTTTGTTTGTTTGAGTGTTTTGTGTTGATAACGCTATCGGTAAAGAAAAAAAAACATTGAAAGCGAACAGCAGGCTGACGTTATCGTACGCGACAACGTTCAGTGTACGTGCGCGATGGGTGAAGGTTACTCTCCCCGATGCACAATCGGTCACTCTCATTCACGATATACGATAGCTCCCAGGCTGTGCCATTTCACAGGGTATGACCACTCAATCAATGTACACTCTATCACCCCATGGTCCATGTTGAAAGCCTTCATTTCACTTTTCTTGCGTCGAGAGAGAGAGCGCACGGATTGCGTACCAAATAATGCTACTGATAAGACATACCAGTGTGTGACCATTGGTGGTTCCATCGAGAGTAAACCAGTGTATTTGTGGCGGAAAGCAACGCCTTTTTAGCACTTCCTGCGGACCATTGCGTGTGATGCGATATTCGAAAGTTTGGTTACTGTTGCGGTGCCTCATATGGAACACGAAAATGGATTGTTAAATTTGGGGTTCGAGGAATGTAGCCTGATGTTTCCGTGCGCAGCCAGTTCATGCCATCGAAGTTTATTTCGAAGCGTTAATGTGTAGCCTGAGTTGTCCACGGGATGGCATGTCAATAAATCTTGCGTTTCGTGTGCGACTGGTACCCCGACGTATGACAAATCCTTGAATGGTTCGAAGTGTTTGTCCATATTGCTTCGCGCATTATCTTCACGTTGACAGTACCACCGAGTTCGAGGAGGAGGATTTGTGGATCTCTCAGTGAGGCTGAAAGTCCTCATGAAAAGGTCATGTATCATCGATGAATCCATCAAAAGTGTTACCTCATTTGTCGGTTGGTTTCGCTCTGTCGTGTTCAATTTCGAACTGCATTATTTGATGGTTAAATGGGATTTTCTTGTCCATGGTCCTGTTTAATGTGACCTTTGGTTTTATTTAACCCTTTTGCGGGTTAAATATCTGGGTTTTATTATATTTCTTCTATTATGATACTTTGGATAATAATGGGCGATTGGACCAAGGGGGGACGATAACTCAATTTGTAGGACATGTTTTCGCCATCCTGATTATTCGCGAGACGCCATGAGTAGAGCCGACCAAGGTAGTCCTTGAATTCATGCCCTTCAATAGTGCGTACCGTTCCTTATGATTGACGATTCGTAAGTGAAGAACTCCAAGGTAAAAAGCAGATTGTGTATAACTTCATGGTCATGGTCAAAAGGGTCTGATGGCCGATGAGGCTGGAGAGCAAGCAAATCAACCCATAAACACCTACGACGCCCCATGGTGACGTCGTACAATCCCTTGGAGCGACGTTTGGAACGTGGTTTTATGGCAAGGAGTTTTGCGGTAATTTACGACCCTGCGGTGAACTACTGGGCGTAGAAAGCCGTCCGCGTACGGTTATTTGTTTTATGGTTAGTGTTACGCGCTGGAGAAGCAAATCGATTGCCGATGCCGATGAGCGGTGGGACAGTTTAGTACTGAAGGGCAACAACCATCGCAGGAAAAGGACGCAAGTAGCGATCATTAAATGCTAAATCCTCTTGGAGAGGGCGCCCCTTGAGTTTGAATTTATTAGCGGTCATTGAGTCCGACCTTTGCAAAGTGGTCATTCGATTTGTTAATAAACTTGGCCATGACGAAAGTGGGTCGTTGAGGTAAAGGTTTTTTGCGGAAGGTTAGTTATTTCGGTTAAACGATAGCGGTGACCATTTGGTTTGATCTTCACATCAATATTGTAACATATGATAGTATTTTGATAAACAGCATTTTTAATTGTTTTTTTCTTCCTTTTTCCATGGACAGATACATCAGGAGAACTAAACTTTCTAACGCCAATCTCAGGCAAGGACATTACGCGAGAATTTACAGCTGGCATTAAGGAGCGCTGCATGATTCCGGTGATCAACTGTCAGGCAGTAACGAGCGTTCTGGATCCGGTGACTGGGCATATTAGCACCGTTCTCACAACGACGGCCTCGCCCTCACAGCAAGCACCAGTCTCTCAGCAGCAGCAGCAGCAGCAGCAGCAGCAGCAACCATTGCTTGGCGGTGACACAGTTACATCGCAAACCAGCAAGAAGCCTAGCTATCTGAACCTAGCCTGCTGTGTGAATGGATACTCGAATCTGACGACGTACGATTCAAAGCTTCGCCAGGACATTAATAAATCGCGTGAAGTGTCACCGAGCCGTCCGATCATTGCCACGCTGCACTATAACCGTACTGAATCATCTGGTACCGGTGGTGGGACCGGTCACCTTCTGACGGCCCCGACTCTCAGCTACGTCAGCATGAACAATACGATCAACAACAACTACAGTGGTTCTACAGTGGGCGGCACTGGTCAGCTAAGCCTTGCCGGCAGCAGGATGTTCAAACTGAACGGCAGTGCCACCTCAAACGGGGTTGGTCGCCTACGAGGAATGAATGGAACGGCGAATGGTGTGGGTGGTGGGGGAGCCGTTGATGTCACCGATAATGCAGCATGTGTGTTGTTCAATGGCAATGGTAGCTTCGCTGGTAGTGGACTGCGTTCCAAGGTGATTTCATCGCAATCACAAATCAGTAGCATAACGCGCGATGATCCGTCACAAATGACTCCGAAGAAAAGCTTTATCCAGCAGCGTGTCGAGAAGCTGTACGGTGCGACCGAAGGTGTTGTTATCAACAAGCAGATCTACAGCAACAGTGAACGCAAGTACCTTTACAACATTGCGAATGAGAACAATGGGACTACCACCAACGGACTAAACTCAACGACGACTGCCGCGCACACCGGTAAAGGACACGTTCCAGTGCTCAACGGGAGCGCGTGTGGAGCAAAGAATGGTTCAACGAACTTAACCAACGGTGGCACTCACTCACGCATTGTGGATGAAAATAACAAGCTGATCGAGGGCGATGAGCAGTCGCAGGATGATGCCGATGTGGAAGCATTGCCAGTTTTGCGACATTTGCGGCCTGAATTCCGTGCACAATTGCAAATTTTTTCTCCAAAGAAAATTCCAAAACCGTCCCCTAGCCGCTCCTCGACGACCACTGCAGCAGTGAATAGCGGTAGTGTTGTTCATCACACAAACGGGAGTCATTGCGGTAGTAGCGTAGAGGAAACGCTGTACTCTCAAACGCAAAGTAATACCACAACAACGGGTCAGTATTCGTCGCTTGAGAGCAATCTCAGCGACAAGCGGCAGGAAGAGTATTCGTTGGAGCAATTGAGTGGCGAAACTGTTCGTCTCTCGATCACTACCAACGGAACGATGTCCACGACGACGACAACGACAGAGAAGAGCATCGAATCGAGGAGCAGCGAGTACCATCATTACCAAGAAACCATCAGTCACCATGGTAACGACACCAGTACACTGCAACACACTGTGACGGATCCGTCTGAAAAGATTGTCTCGTCTCTGCCGGTGGTGGTACCATCGCCATCTGCAGTAGGCGCGGCTGACGTCGACGTTTCTAGCCGACAGCAGGCCGAATCGCTAGTATCAGTGGCAACCGCAAATAGCGCTACTGTGCCGGTCGACATAGTAGGACAGCAGCAGGAGGAAACCCCAACAGCATCAGTCAGCTGTGGTGTGCTCGAGAACGACATACAACAGAACAGTGTCGCCGAGCAGCAGGAAGGCATTTACGGAAACGATTCGCGGTATATTGAATCGAAGGTTTCGGCAAGCGACAAAAAGGAAGCCAGTGCGGACGGCAGTGTAAATGGTGGTGACATTTTAAATTGTGATATTCCTTCGGTAGAGCAAAAGCGTACAGTGGAGGAAAATAGTATGCACACAGCAATGAATGGTGTTGGTGGTGTGAATACAACGATGGCGGCCGATCTTGAAGGCATTTCATCGAGTGGAAAGGATATTACAGCCAAAACAACAACGGCGGTGGCCACCAGCAATGGTAATAGTGTCTCCAGTCACAACAACATCAACAACAATAATAACCATGAGCTCGACGGCAACTACTTCCTGCAAATCCTGCGGAATGAGCAAAATCGTTTGCAAACAATGGCTACCGAGGTGGAAAACGAGATGCAACAGTTGAAGGTAAGTGTGCGCGGTTTGTGTGGGTGGGTGGGTGTGTGCGTTGATGTTCGAAACAGGTCGCTGATGGGGTTTTATTTTAATTTTAGTCCAATGGCGTCGTCCTGTGTGAGGATATCAATGGCTACTTACTGGTCGCTATTGGCAAAGCCCGGCTGCTGTGCTCGCAGAAGATGAAACAGTTTGAAGGTTAGTATATGCCGTTAAAACGAGTTAGTGTCCGGTTATTTGTTTCAACCTTTTCACGGACTACCTTCAGCATGTCCGATGGTAATCGTTCAGCATGATTGCTTATCAATTAGATTAGTCGTGTGCGCATGTCATAGTTTTAAGATACTGTTATCAGCTTCTAAGGTTTAACGACGCAGGTGACAAATGATATTTTTTCCCTTTTATCCATCCCTATCAGTTAAAACCACCATGATCGTAATTTTTTTTCTATTCCCATTTTTTATCCACCATCATTCGCTATTGCGAGTGGGATAGAAGCGCTTGGCAATCTGTCACTGTAGATGTAATCTATTCATAGATTGTTTTTTTGTTATGTCTTATCACCCATAAATGTGTACTAGTAAACAATGCCTCAGTGTTAAAGCGTAGCATCGGCGATTTGAAAAAATAACTATTTGAAAATTCTTCCGGCAATAGGCGGGTAACGGTAATGAAAGGCCATGGCATCCATTACGTTCAGCGATTCTGCTGCGGTTACCACTCCTTAGCCTTGATCAACGCAATTCATTATCACTTCCTTCTTTTTGTTTTTGTTTTGTACGTTCGGCAACTTCATGAAGCAGCAGCTGAATTTGTTTCTTACATTCTCTGTTGTCTCCTATTGGAGATTTGTAGTAGTAACGTGCTTTGCGCAATTTTATGAATTCATATGACAGCTTTTCCGGTACTCGATGACTCGCTGATGATAATTTGTGTAAAATGTTTTATTACTTTCATTAGGATTGTGCTACACAAACCTTAATCAATCGCCCGACGAAAAATTCCAAACAACGGGCGAGGATCTGCGAGGATTTTGGG